>NC_081389.1:7463584-7531084 GCF_030684315.1 Stegostoma tigrinum | reverse complement strand
AGGAAGAAGAAAAGGAGGAAGACAATGACATCCTAGCAATCTGAGAAGGAAATATGAGAGAAATGATATTTTCCAGATAGACTGGCTAAAGAGCAAATGTGTTCTACAAGTAACATAATAAGACAAAGAGATTTTATAACATATATGTAACTCACAATCAACACTTCTCAGTTTTGAATCTTCACCTCACATCCCTGAGATAGCAGAAAGAGTTCAACTAATTTGCAAGAGAATAACCAGTCCAGGATTAAACATTGCCAGGGGCATTGGGTGGAAGGTTTCATTGCGATTCAAGGCAGAACCCAAAGAAGAAAAGTGGGAATCCATTGACTAAGTTGGCAGAAGAGAATCGCTTCATATTGTCATTGGAAAAGAAGCAAATGCTGAGAAGTTGGATGAGCAGTATGACCCACTTGAGTTAAATAAGCAGACTTGCACAGAAGTTGTTCCGATATCAGACCAGTCTGGTGAACGGGTTAATGCTACCTACATTTACCTGTTGCCAGATGATGAGATGACATTAGCTCAAGAGCAACAGTTCAGCCCATTGCCTTTCAAACAAGATATGATAAGAGAAAACTAAGAAAACTGCAATACGCCAGAATCACAATGGAGGTTTTGAACATGACCAGGGAGACATTCACGGCAGAAAGTTGAAATAAATTGCTTCCACATTTCAATACAGAATCATCAGCAGTTTGGTAATAAAGATTTGCTTGAAAAGAAATGAGTTCTGTTGCATCCGACTCCCTGGAAGTCAGAACAAAGCCCACAGATGTAGGATATGGTCAACGAGAAGTTGTATTTCCACAGAGGAACACTTGTCAATGGTGGACATTCAGAAGATTCAAGGTGCTCCAGGTGATGTTATGGGGCAACTACATGAGGCATCAGGGAAGAGTTCCTTTCTGATGGGAATTCTGAGAATCCTCCAGGTATGGGAATAGACCAACTACTGGCTTTAACAGGAATAACATCCTCCATGAAGCAGTTCCAATTGAGAAAATGTTGCCCACTAAGTGTTGCAGACAATCAGAATTATGGTCAACAATCTCCAAGCCAAAGAACCACCAATTTATTGAGTCAAAAGTAAACGTATTCTGGAAACAATGAGTAATGTTCACGTTACCTATCTCCATGACAGCTGAGTTGGTGGAAAATGGAATAAACACCAAAATAAAAAAGATGTTGTGGAACTTGAAAGGGTTAAAAAAAGATTTACAAGGAGTTTTTTTTATTCATTCATGGGATGAGAGCATCACTTGCCAGGCAGAATTTATTACCATTCCTAATTGCCCACAGGCCAGTTAAGGGTCAACCACATGTGGGTCTGGAGTCACGTGTGGGCCAGACCAGGTGAGGAAGGCAGTTTCCTTTCCTGAAGGGCATTAGCGAGCCAGATGGGTTTTTCCAGACAATTGACACTGGGTTCACGGTCATCATTAGACTCTTATTTCCCGGGTATTTTATTGAATTCAAATTCCACCATCTGCCACAGTAGGATTTGAACCCAGTTCCCCAGAACATTACCTGGGTCTCTGGGTTAACAGCCCAGCGATAATACCGCTAGGACATGGCCATACCTGTTGCTGGGGTTGGAGGGTATGAGCTACAGCGAGAGGCTGAATGGGCTGGGGCTATTTTCCCTGGAGCATCGGAAGATGAGGGGTGACCTTATAGAGGTTTATAAAATCGTGTGAGGCATGGATAGGGTGAATAGCCAAGGTCTTTTCCCCAGGGTAGGGGGAGTCCAAAACTAGAGGGCATAGGTTTAAGGTGAGAGGGGAAAGATTTAAAAGGGTCCTAAGGGGCAACGTTTTCAGATGGGAAGTGGTGGGTGTATGGAATGAGGTGCCAGAGGAAGTGGTGGAGGCTGGTACAGTTACAGCATTTAAATGGAATATGGATGGGTACATGAATAGGAAGGGTTTAGAGGGATATGGGCCAAATACTGGCAAATGGGACTAGATTAATTTAGGATATCTGGTCAGCATGGACAAGCTGGACCGAAGAGTCTGTTTTCATGCTATGACTGGAAACTATAATGTTACTACCAAGGCGAAACATATTTTCTTGCTGTGCCTATAGATGTCCCTCCAGAACCAGGATCATTTCAAATTTGCAGCTGAAGCTGTTATCCAACGGCATTAAATATTACTCGTGTTGCTGGTATGTCTGGTCGGCATGGATGAGTTAGACCGAAGAGCCTGTTTCCATGCTGTACATCTCTATGGCTCTAATTACACACCTGAATGTAGATATATTAACTACAGGGAACAATGCCTGGGGAAGGTATTTAATAGGGCAATAATTCTAAAAGAGTTAATGTTGAAGACTGCATCAAACTTCTTGATGACTTGGTAGAAGAAACAAAAATGAAGCTCAAGCTCCCAATGTGTTCAAACACATCTGCTCTGCCTCATGATCATCTCAGTTATTAAGTTTAACTAACCAATCAAACATGTATCTATTACTTTCACAAAGTAATCTACATCTTGTTATGACAAATGCCTCTTCTTATTAAGACTCACTAGCTGATTATTGTTAACTAAAAACACAATACAGAACCAGTATAGAAAGGAGAATTACTGGCAGCATTTTAGCCCTGGTGTGAGAGGGGTTAGTTTCACAACACATACAACAGGAAGACCCACAGCAGAAATCGTGACCATGAGGGGAGTTCATCCTCAAAATTAAGGGCTAGCTGATGGCAATGATTCTCTATGTTTTTAGAATTCTCTATCATAGACTTGATGTGATTTATTATTGTCACATGTACTGAGATACAGGGAAAAGTATTGTTTTGCATGCTAGCCAGGCAAATTGCATTTACATAAGTACATCAGGGTAAAGGAACAGAATACCGAGTATAGTGATGGCAGGAACTGCAGATGCTGGAGAATCTGAGATAACAAAGTGTAGAGCTGGATGAAAGAACTGAAGGGTCTAGACCCGAAACGTCATCTTTCCAGTTCTTCTGATGCTACTTGGCCTGTTGTGTTCATCCAGCTCTACACCTTGCTACCACAGAGTACAGTGTTACAGCTACAGGGAAGGTGCAGAGAAAAATTTTAACTCCAATACATACGAGGTCCATTCATAAGTCTGATAACGGCAGGGAAGAAGCTGTTCTTGAATCTGTTGGTATTTTCAAACTTCTGTACCTTCTGCCTGATTGAAGAGGGTATAAGCAGGCTGGGAGGGGTGTCCCCCCACTATTAAATGTCCTGTGGGTGAGATTCAGACAACACAATCAGCCAGCAGGAGGGGGAGAGAGAGAGAGAGAAGACAGAGAATGGAAACTTCAGACAGCCAGAAGGGCAAAGAGAGCATGACAGAGAGACAGAGATTCAGAAAGCTTGAGACAGTCAGTCAAAGTGAGTGAAAGAGAGTGTGAGAGACACAGAGGTTTACACACACGCGTGCACACACATGCGCGCGCACACACAATACATGTAGTAAGACAGAGAGGACACAGAGACACATAGAGTCAGAGACTTGAAGAAAGGATGAGACAAGCAAAAAGCAAGGGAGAGTGAAACAGGAAGAAAATGAAAGGTAGAGAAACAAGGAGGGAGAAAGCCAGTGAGAGGGAGAGATGTACGCGTGGAGACAGATATAGAGACATGGAGAGACAGTGAGAGGCAGATAGCAACATATTGGTGGACATTTTCTGTTTTCAGCCCTTGGCCAGAACGCTCACCAAATTGATCCCAGCTTGGCAGCTGATTGGCTGGGGCCAGACATTCTGAAAGAGAGATAAAGCTCCACCCACCTGTTGCAGCTGGCCAATCAGAATCTGATGTCTCCAGGACCCAGGGAGCGACACAGCGAAGGCTGGTTCAGCCCCAACTACCCCCGCACACAACCTCCCCACCGCTCACAACCCAACGCACACCCCCGCACACAACCTCCCCCCACTCACAACCCAATGCACCCTCCCCGCACACAACCTCCCCCTGCACACAACTCAACGCACCCTCCCCGCACACAACACCCTTGCACTAAACCCAACACACCCTCCCGCACACAAACCCCCCCCACACCCTCCCCAACACAACCTCCCCAGCACGCACCCCGACACACACACACTCCCAACACATAATCCCCCACACCCCCGTAACACACAACCTCCACATCCTCCCCAACACCCCCACCAAAACAATACCCCAAACCCCACACCACACTTCCCCCCGCATGCCCACACTTCCCACACACATCCTCACACCTCCTCCACACCCTCCTGCACCATCCCAATACACTCCCTTACCCTCCCCAACACAACCTCCCATCCACTCTCCCCATCACAACTCCAGTACACCCTCCCCATAATCCCCCATACCCCTCCCCACCCCCACAAACACCCCACACCCCTCCCCACCTTTCCCGCACCTCTCCACACCCTCCCAACCCTCCTCCCCCACACCCCGCCACATCCCCCCCAACACCACTCCCCACCCTGCCCCTCACCACTCCAGCACACCCCCCGCTAACCCCCCACAACCTTCACTGCACCCCTCACCACACCACCTCAACACCCTCCGCACCAAATATGTAGTGTTCCAGGATGGTAAGTGCCAATGGGTAGCAGCTGGGATGTTGGGGCTGGGTGTCGGGGGTTTTGGAAGCCATGGAATCAGGTTACGGTGGGTAGAGTGCCAGTCAGTATGGTAGAGTTGGCAAAGGTGATGGAGTGTTTAAGGTAGCTCGGTGGTTGGGGGGGATCGTGGGAGACATTAGGTTTGACGGTAGTGTCTGGGGGCCGGGGAAGGTGGGGGTGTGGTGGGTGGCTAGCTATGGTGGAGGTCTGTGCATCTGCAATAGAAAGGCCGTTATTAAATTGGAGTGGGCCTGAAACAATTTTACAAAGATGTTACCAGGAATGGAGGGTTTGGGTTATAGTGGGATGGGGAGAGGGCTGGTTGGATAGGCTGGGACTTTTCTCCCTGGGGCATCGGAGACTGAGGGCTGACCTTACAGAAGATTATAAAATCAAGAGGGACATGGATAGAGTGAATGACAAAGGTCTTTTCCCCAGGGTAGGGGAGTCCAAGTTTAGGGGGCATAGGTTTAAGGTGAGGGGAAATAATTAAAAAAGGCACAGAGAGTGGTGTGTGTGCGGAATGAACTGCCAGAGGAAGTGATAGATGCAGATACAGTTACAACATCTAAAGGACATTTAGACAGGTCCGTGAATAGGAAAGGATTAGAAGGATATGGGCCAAATGCAGGCAAGTGGAACTGGTTTAGTCTGGGGAACTTGGTCAGCACAGGCAAGTTGGGCCGAAGGGCTTGTTTCCCTGCTGACTCTGTGATGGGCAGCGTCAGGCCTTTACTGAGGGCAGATGTTGGACCCAGCAACAAGGAATGTTGGTCAGGTGGGGTGGCAAGGGAAGGAGCAGGTGTTGGAGGAGGGGAGGTCAGGCCCTCAGGGGAGGGGTTTGTGGTCACGCTTTGGGCGTTGTAAGGTGATGCAAGTTAAATTGGGGTCAGTTGTATAGTTGCTGAGGAGTTAGACTCGGTATTTAATAGCCTTCCCTGAGTAAGGAGTTAATTAACTGCGGTGGGACTCCGGATTGAAATGGAGACTTTCAGAGGGTTTTGGGAGCAGGGGAATTACTGAGTGGAGCCTTCAATTTCCCAGGTAATTCCT
This sequence comes from Stegostoma tigrinum, assembly GCF_030684315.1. Classification (NCBI taxonomy): domain Eukaryota; kingdom Metazoa; phylum Chordata; class Chondrichthyes; order Orectolobiformes; family Stegostomatidae; genus Stegostoma; species Stegostoma tigrinum. The sequence goes on along the minus strand of NC_081389.1, from coordinate 7,525,431 downwards.
TGGAAATCTGCTACAATGCTGCATGGTCCTCATACACAATTCCCATCAGCACTCCAGTAAAGTCTGGATCGGCAGGCATAACTAACCCGGGCATAATGTGATTAACAGCGTTGTTAATAAACTTCAAGATATCTGTGTCAAGGACAACACAGACTTTGTGGCATATCTTCATACAGAAAACCACGAAATGTTCCTCTCACCTCTACACCTAATTAGTTTGAATTGTATCGAATCAAATGATTATTGTCACTTGTATTTAAGAGAAAATATTGTGAAAAGCTTCAACTATCACAATGCTCTTGCACCATTTTGAATAATTTAAAAATTTTTTAAAATTACTGAGCCCACCTTTGCTCTTTATCCGCTGCTCCAGTTCATAGCTTTACCCTACCGCTGCTTTGCCAGGCCAACTAATGTTGGAGTTGGCATTCTTCGGGCATCATCTCTTCACTGCCGGGCCAAACTTGGCTACAATACTGGTGTGTGAATCTGGAGGGACACAACAGGCCGGGCAGCATCGGAGGTACAGGAAAGCTGAAAAAAAGAAGGGTCCCGACCCGGAATGTCAAATTTCCTGCTTCTCTGATGCTGCTTGGCCTGCTGTGTTCCTCCAGCTCCACACTGTGTTGTTTCTGACTCCAGCATCGCCAGTTCTTGCTATCTCTGAATGGTACAGTCGTGTCCTTCCAACCACATCCCCCAGTATTTTGTTGGGGGAGAGGCAGACAGAGACACAGAATGAGAAACGGTGAGTGAGACATTTAGCAACAGAGATAGAGATAGAGAAGGGGAGAGAGAAAGAGATAAAGATGGACACAAACATACAGACAGAGGCACAGAGAGAGAGACACACACACAGAGGAAGAGAGGGAAAAAAAGATGGTGAGAGAGACAGATGAGGAGAGAGGGAAAGACACAGATGGGAGGGGGAGGTGTAGAGAGACAGAGTGAGAGATGAGGGAGTGAGAGCAAGATAGAGTGACGCAGTGACAGAGGGACGTAGACAATGAAACAAGAGACAGAAAAAAAGAGAGGTGAGAGAGGCAGAGAGACAGTGAGACACAGTAAGATTGAGACAGAAACAGAAAGACTGATGAGAGGGACAGTGAGACAGGGACAAAGTAAGAGAGACAGAAGCAGAGCGAGATGAGAGATAAACAGTGAGACAGGAAGATTCAGTAAGTGTGAGGTAGAAGCAGAAAGAGAAGACAGAAAGAGACAGAGAGGCATGGTGAAAGACTAGAGAGACAGTGAAAGAGAAAGAGAGAGGGAGAGAGTTCGAGGAATAAAGAGAGTGAGAGAAATAACATAGGAATGTAAGAAGCCATCTTCTAGCGTAATATTGGCCTTTGGGCTTTTGAAGAGCTTATTTTGACTTTCGTGGCGTATTAATTAGATTTTTTTCAGCTCTGGTCGATTTGTATACGAGATAATTGAGTCCAGTCACATAAAGTAAATCATCCAGTGTTTCCAAAGGATTTAATGTTATTGGGTCCGGCAAAATCAGAGCAAATGATGCAGCTTAAAGGAATATTCTTCTGCCTCACAAAGCCGCATTTTGCAAAAATGAAAGCCAGCCGATGATTTTCCCCAAGTCGTTTTACTAAACGTCAGCCCGACTGGTTCAAGAGCTTTTTACAAGAGCACAAGCCAATCTGTAACTGGGTGGATGTCAAGATGTGACTGCACCAGTCCCATAATCTACTGTCACAAAACGGAGCAGCCAAGGAATGACCTAACATGTTACATGCAGTTTGAATGAAGCAGTTTTTAGTTGAAATGTCCCCCGAACAGTGCTGGGACCAACCATGAGGGAGGTGAGATGGTGAGTTGGTCAGATGTTCCTGGGGTACACTGGGCCCCTCAGGGAGTTTCTGCACAAAGGGGGTAAAATGTTGAACCCCTATCATGCCCCCATATAGTTGACATTATTTTTCTCTGAGCCCACAGAAGTGTGACAAGGCCCCACACCCTGCCCACACACACTATGGATAGTTTGGGGGCAGGGCTGTTTTGCAGCACCAGGGGGCCCGGAGGGCAGACTCTCGGCGGGATACCCCGGGGAAGGGGTTGTTGCTGATGGGTCATTCCCAACAGTGGGCAGATTGGCACTGCCAGCCACGTGGGGTTGGGGCCCAAGTTGAGTGGTGGGAAATGGAAGGGTCACGTAGGGAGCCATTCCCAGTGATTGGGAAGGAGGGGCTATGACCAGGGTTGGGAGAATCCCATTCCCAGCAGTGGGTGTAGGGGTATAGGGAGCATTCCCAGTGCATGCGGAGGTTTAGGGGGCATTCCCAATGGGTTTGGGGCTATAGAACATTGTCAATGAGTTTGGGGTTTAGGGAATATTTCTATTAGATATGGAGATTTAGGGAACATTCCCAGTGGATTTGGGGGTTTAGGGATCATTCCCAGTAGATGCAGGCATTAAGGACCATTCCCCATGGGTTTGGGTGTTTAGGGATCATTCCCAGTGGGTTTGGGGGTTTAGAGACCATTCCCCGTGGGCTTAAGGGGTTAAGGGGACATTCTCACGGAGTGTAGGACTTTACAGACAATTCCTTGGTGATGCTGGTAGAGAACTCAGGGTTTTTCAGCCAGTTCACAGGCCACACATTTGAAGCTCCGTCACTGTTCTCGGAAACTTTTGCACAGCAGGTTCCCTCAAGCAACAATGTGATCATGGCCAGCCCATCCTTTTATGTGACAGTGAGGGTTAGATATTGATCAGGCACTAGGGAAAATCCTCTGCTCCTCTTTGAAACAGGATAATGGAGTTTCAGTCTCCAACCACCTTAAGTCCTTCAGTAGCAGCAGCGTGTACCATCCAGACGATGCTCACCAACACTTTGTAGTCAGCACCTTCCACACTGTGACCTCTACCACACACTGAAGGAAAAGGGCAGCAGATACATGGAAACGCCAACATCCGCAAGTTCCCTTCTAGGTCACTCACTGCCCTGACTTAGAAATGTATAACAGTTCTGTCACTGTTGCCAGATCAAAATCCTGGAATTCCTCTCATTGGCGGGATGTCCCTAAACCTCATGGACAGCATCTGTTCAAGAAGGCAGCTCCGTCCCACCTCTGTAGGGGCAATAAATACTAGCTCTGCAGTAATGCCCCTAAACCCCATGGAAATAAACCACCTGGCTTGTGTAGCCCCCCCACTCCTCACTGCAAACAATGCCACAAATTCCACAATCATGGGATAACAGATCTGGAAGAAGAACACAGGAGCAAATTACTGCAGATGCTGGAATCTGTACTGGAAACGAAAAGAACAATCGATCACAAAGATAATGGGAGCTGCAGACGCTGGAGAATCCGAGATAACAAAGTGTGGGGCTGGATGAACACAGCAGGCCAAGCAGCATCTCAGGAGCACAAAAGCTGACATTACTGGGCCCGAAATGTCAGCTTTTGTGCTCCTAAGATGCTGCTTGGCCTGCTGTGTTCATCCAGCCCCACACTTCGTTATCATCGATCGCAAGGGGTCAGGCAGCATCTGTGGAGAGAAAGCAAGCTGACGTTTCGAGTCTAGATTTTAGCTAAATCATTTGTGCTCCCTCCTTGTCAGCGGGGAAGTGGGCACTGAGCATCAGAGGAACTGACACACCCTGCAAACTAAACACATATTGATATATGGGCAGAATATACTCATACATTAAGCTGTTTGCGGTGGAACTGATGGTATTCATCATGCAGTGAGTGACAGACACGATTACAGTGTCGAGTTAATAGATTGGAAGGGTAAAGCTGCCTCACCTCAGTGTCCTGGGTCAGTGAAAATGTTTGATGTCTCATTGAATTAGAATCACAGTACGAAAGACAAAGCTTAAACTAATGGAAATGAGCCTTGGACATGCAATAGTGCTGATTGGGCTGATATAATTAGAATAATATTATTCACCGAGTTATTAACTAGAGGGAGAGGGGAAAAAAAATGAATGACCCGCTGAGAGTTAAAGCAGTGTTTGAGAATACAGCCACCAAAGGCACTGAGCTCAGCATTTGATCTGCTTGCAGAATGCTGCCTAAACACTTTCCAATGAGTTCTTCATCTTTCCTATTTCCCGGATTCACTGGTGATAATGAACAGTGTAAAATATACTCGGGATGACCATTAATGAGACTGCTCTTTTTTTTTTGCCTTGCGCGGCTCGCATAGACTTCAAAGCTTCTTAACAATCGGAAAGATTTACTCATCTGGAATCATTAATGGGTTAGTTAGAGACGGCTGTGACCCAGCGGCTTCCTCAGTGGGATCATTTCACACAGTTATGTTTGGTGCTGGCAGTCTGGATGTTGGGGCTTAGCATTGGTGCTGTCCCACCGTCATAGGAATTAGGAGCAGAAGCAGGCAATTCAGCTCTTCTAGCCCGCTCTGCTATTTAACATGATCATGGCTGATTCTCTCCTGAACTTCACTCTCCTGCCTGATTCCCCAGAGCCCTTTATTCCGCTTTTCATCGGAATCATATCGCTTTCTTCCCTCAGTCTGCTGATTGGCTCTGCCTGCTCTGCGAGATTCACAGCCCTCTGAGAGAAGTAGCTTCTCCTCATCTCAGTTTTGAATCCACCTCGTCTCACCCTATATTTATGACTGTCCCACAGGGGGAGATATCAGTTCAATGTCCTTCTTATCAACCCCCTCTAACCTTTTATATACCTCAGTCAGATCTCCCACCCAACCCCCTTATTCTTCGGAACTCCAGGCCACAGCTATTCAACCAGCCCTTTCAGCCCTGGAATTATTCTGGTGAACCTCCTCTGAATGGTCTCCCGTGCGGCCACATCCTTCCTCGAATAAGGAGACCAAAACAGGACATAATCTCTTGGTTCAATCTCACCAATGCCTCATATAATTATGACAATAATTCTCTATAAGTGCCATAGAGCTGTACAGCATAGAAACAGACCCTTCAGTCCAACATGTCCATGTTGACCAGATATCCTAAATTAATCTGGCCCCATTTCCCAGCATGTGGCCCGTATCCTTCTAAACCCTTCCTATTCATGTACCCATCCAGATGCCATTTAAATGTTGTAATTGTACCAGCCTCCACCACTTCCTCTGGCAGCTCATTCCATACACCCACCAGCCTCTGTTGTGAAAAAGTTGCCCCTTGGGTCCCTCTGAAACCTTTCCTCTCTCACCTTAAAGCTATGCCCCTCTAGCCAAGGACTCCCCTACCATGGGTTAAAAGGCTTTTGGCAATTCATTCTATCCATGCCGCTCATATTTATGAAGCAGTCCTCACCAACTGGCGATACAGCTGGCATTACCCATGTGTGCCCTCATTGGCCGCACACTGGTTTGGAAAGGTTAAAATGGGACTTGTTCTGACTCCATTATTGGCAGGCAGCCCCTCTTAAAGGGAAGATGATACATTTTGTATCGTGGGGTGACTGAAGACCAGAAGGAGCCTGGATTGGCTCTGCTTCACTGACACAATGCCCCAGCCCCTGATGTGGGTGGCCAGGTGGACAGTTTCCTGGCCCCTTAGAACATAAGAACAGGAGTAGGCCATCCGGCCCCTCGAGCCTACCCCACCATTTAATAAGATCATAGCTGATCTTTCTGAGACTCAGGCTCCACTTACCCGCCCACTCACCATAACCCTTAATCCCTTCACTGTTCAAACATTTATCTTGCCTTGCCTTAAAAACATTCAGCGAGGTAGCTTCAACTGCTTCACTGGGCAGGGAATTCCACAGATTCACAACCCTTTGGGTGAAGAAGTTCCTCCTGACCTCAGTCCTACATCTGCTTCCCTTTATTTTGAGGCACTTGGAAGGGGAGAGGTAGGGAGGTGGATTGAGAGGTGTCACTGACCAGCTCGGAGCCTGCTGTCCAGGGGAAGTTTAAATGACCTCACCAGAGCTGTCTTGGTAAGGCTGTTCAGTGTTTTCATCCTCTCTACCCTCAGCTCTGTTACATTTAGCCCCTCACTCAACCCCACCCAAATGCCTGGCTAACCCAGATGCCGTTAACTGCCTATCTAAGGAAGGATATCAATACTGGGGAATGTAAAACCCTTTCAATTTTAGTTTCTGGACCTTGATCTAAGCGAGCAGTCCCTGGGTTAAAATAACTTCCAAATTACGACTCACTTGACACAAAGTGCTGGCTAACATAATGTTCCTTAACTAAGGCGTTAACCAGCAAAATATTCCTTAACTAGGCCATTAACTAGCTCAATGCTCCTCAACAGAAGGCACTGACTATCATAATGCCTCATAACTAAAAACACTGTCAAACATAATGCTCCTTAATCATTAATTACCTGCGCAATCAGGCTAATAAACCTGGATCTAAGAAAGTGCAGAAATGGATACACTTCTGCTGAAATGGGCCCCTTGAAATTCACGTACACATTCCAGTTTCGCTTTAAAATTTGCAAAGATGCACATTTTTCTGAAGACGGCAATTTCTCCCAAACCAATGCATTACAGGCCAGAGTGAAACAGTTCATATCTCACTCAGGATTCAGGAACTACTAGGGAACTAAAGGAGTCAGCGCCACATTGTTTGTTTGCCAGCCCCTTCCATTTTTCCTAATGACAGTGGTAATCGAATTGCCAACACCTCTTTTGAAGTCACGCCTGAGATATTTTATAATCAATCTGCTCAGGGATGCTGTTACAAGCATATGGGATGGGCAGGCTTTGAACCCAGGCCTCCTAGGTCACAGGTAGGCACATTATCACTGCACCACAATAGCTGCTAGATTGTTGCCTGATTCAGTAGGGAGCAATTGGAAGACACATAGACTGAGCAAGCAGCCCAGCTACCTGCAGGATGCAGTGAAACTGAGCGCAGAGCACAACTGAGTGGCTTAGTGTGTTCAGTGGTGCAGCTGATTAGGGCTGACAGATTGAGAGCATGTAATAATCCTCTGAAAATTCATTTAAAAACAGGATCAGTGAGAATATTTCTGCTGGCTGTCTTGCAGGGCTCTGCAAACTCGGGTGCTTTGTTGGTTTACATGATTTTTGCGGCTTTAGCCCTTCATGAGATTTGCACAATCACTTTCCCACAATGATTTTGGCCTTACCACAAATTTGCACAATCGCTTTGGCTTTTGCACAATCGTTGTGCACAATGACTTTTCCACAATCATTTTGGCCCTTCCTTCAATCTGCGCAAACACATTGGCCTCTTTGCACAATCATTTCACACAACCACTTCCCCACAATCATTAGATTGCCCCTTAAAAAGTCGCTATTGTTTCAAAATCATTCTCAGCAAATGCGACACAAGATCAACACAGAGATCTTTTCTAAAATCCTGCAAAACTAAGTCAAGGCAAAAACAGAAATTGCTGGAAAAGCTCAGCAGATCTGGCAGCATCTGTGGAGAGAAAGCAGAGGCTTCAGGCTCTTCCAGAGAAGGGCCATTCAGTCTGAAACATTAACTCCGATTTTTCTCCACAGGAGCTGCCAAACCTGATGAGCTATTCCAGCAAAGTGTGGAGCCGGATGAACACAGCAGGCCCAGCAGCATCTCAGGAGCACAAAAGCTGATGTTTCGGGCCTAGGCCCTTCATCAGAGAGGGGGATGGGGAGAGGGTTCTGGAATAAATAGGGAGAGAGGGGGAGGTGGACCGAAGATGGAGAGAAAAGAAGATAGGCGGAGAGGAGAGTATAGGTGAGGAGGTAGGGAGGGGATAGGTCAGTCCAGGGAAGACGAACAGGTCAAGGAGGTGGGATGAGGTTAGTAGGTAGGAGATGGAGGTGCGGCTTGGGGTGGGAGGAAGGGATGGGTGAGAGCAAGAACAGGTTAGGGAAGCAGAGACGGCCTGGGCTGGTTTTGGGATGCAGTGGGGGAAGGAGACATTTTGAAGCTTGTGAAGTCCACATTGATACCATTGGGCTGCAGGGTTCCCAAGCGGAATATGAGTTGCTGTTCCTGCAACCTTCGGGTGGCATCATTGTGGCACTGCAGGAGGCCCATGATGGACATGTCATCTGAGGAATGGGACAGAGAGTTAAAATGGTTCGCGACTGGGAGGTGCAGTTGTTTATTGTGAACTGAGCGGAGGTGTTCTGCAAAGCTGTTCCCAAGCCTCCGCTTGGTTTCCCCAATGTAGAGGAAGCCACACTGGGTACAGTGCATACAGTATACTACTGATGTGCAGGTGAACATCTGCTTAATATGGAAGGTCATCTTGGGGCCTGGGGTTGGGGTGAGGGAGGAGGTGTGGGGGCAAATGTAGCACTTCCTGCGTTTGCAGGGGAAGGTGCCGGGTGTGGTGGGGTTGGAGGGGAGTGTGGAGCAGACAAGGGAGTCATGGTGAGAGTGGTCTCTCCAGAAGGCAGACAAGGGTGAGGATGGAAAAATGTCTTGGGTGGGAGGGGTCGGATTGTAGATAGCGGACGTGTCGGAGGATGATGCGTTGTATCCGGAGGTTGGTGGGGTGGTGTGTGAGAACGAAGGGGATCCTCTTGGGGCGGTTGTGGCGGGGGCGGGGTGTGAGGGATGTGTCACGGGAAATGCGGAAGACGCGGTCATGGGCGTTTTCAACCACTGTGTGGGGGAGGTTGTGGTCCTTGAAGAACGTGGACATCTGGGATGTGCGGGAGTGGAATGCCTCATCCTGGGAGCAGATGCGGCTATCCTCCGACACTTCCGCCATCTACAATCCGACCCCACCACCCAAGACATTATGAGTTGCTGTTCTTGCAACCTTCGGGTGGCATCATTGTGGCACTGCAGGAGGCCCATGATGGACATGTCGTCTGAGGAATGGGAGGGAGAGTTAAAATGGTTCGCGACTGGGGGGTTTTGGGATGCGGTGGGGGAAGGGGAGATTTTGAAGCTTGTGAAGTTCACATTGATACCATTGGGCTGCAGGGTTCCCAAGCGGAATATGAGTTGCTGTTCCTGCAATCTTCGGGTGGCATCATTGTGGCACTGCAGGAGGCCCATGATGGACATATCGTCTGAGGAATGGGAGGGAGAGTTAAAATGGGGGGCTTAAGCTACAATTCATCTGGACTTGGTGATTTATCCACATTCAAAAATGTCAGTCCTGCCAGTATTTTTGCTCACATTATGCTTGTTGCAGCTAATTTTTCACTCAGCCCCTTTAATTCAGAAGCATACATCTCCCTTGTAAAAACAAAATGCTTGGCTTCTGTATTTATGCAAAAGTTACCTATATATCTCCAATAGACCCTACCCAGTGCCATCCGATAGGCCCTACCCTTTCTTTACTATGCTCTTGGCTGTAATGTACTAATAAAATATCTTTAGGGTTTCCTTGATTTTACCTGCCAGCATTTTTTCATGTCTTCCTTTGCATTCTTAATATATTTGTTTCTTCATCCCTATACTTTGGGCTTTTTACAGTCTTAAGTTTGATCTGAGTCTGAAATGAATTTCCTTTGTTTTTGCTTGCCTTACCCTGTGTGCTTCCAGATTTTGCAATGTGTAACCCAAACATCTTCAATTGCTTTGTCAATGACCTTCCCTCCACCATTAGGTCAGAAGTGGGGATGTTCGTCAATATTGCACAATATTTAGCACCATTTGCGCCTGCTCAGGCACTGAAAGAGTTCATGCTGAAATGTAATAAGAGCTGGACAATTTCAAGCCTTGGGCTGACAAATGGCAAGTAATATTCATGCCACCCAAAGACCTTCTTTGATAAGAGACATTCTAACTATTGCCCCTGCGTCACATCACTGATACCTCCATTATCAACATTCTGCGGGTTATTGTTGACCATAAGGTGAGTTGCCATTTTACCAGAAGACCACCATCCCAATGCAGAGAGATGACTGCTGGTAGTTTAAGCTGAAGATCTCTGTCCCTCAGAGAAGCGGGAAGAGGTTGAGAGGGAGACTCCTTTAAGACAACCCCAGCGAGTGCAGGTATCGAACCCACACTGTTGGCATTGCCCTTCATTGCAAAGCAGTCATCCAGCCAACTGAGCTAACCGACACCCAGGTAAAGGGGGCCTCGAATGAGCAAAGAAGTTCTGACATATCTTTCTCAATGGGTGTTGGCCAAGGACAATTCAGTGTGATTTCTGGCATGACGTTCACAAAGTGAATGTATTGAGCCCAATTTTCTCCACTCATCTACAGTAGGTAGGAGTGCCCCAGTGTGCAGTGGGAAAGGAGACCACAGGACCAGGAAGGGCACAAACAGGGATCCCATTGGCTGCAGCCAATGGAGGTGGAGAAGGACCCAAACTACGAAGGTGCTGCTGGAGCAGGATTCAACAATGAGGAAACTCCCTGTACGGAATAGTTAGGGCATGGGTGAAGATCTAAGATTCATTGATGGTTCAATGCAGAAGAGAGCGGGAACATGGAAGAGCTGAGTTTGGTACAGCTGAGAAATATTGGAGCTCAGAGAAGCCCCTGGTGAAGTGAACCTTTGTGAAGTTAGTAGCACTTCTGCAATTGAGCATTTTAGCTATTCATTCATGGGATGTCGGCGTTGCCACCATTTATAGCCCATCTCTAATTATTCTGAACAAGGTGCTGGTGAGCTGTCTCCTTGATTTGGTCTAGTCCTTGGGGGTATCGATATATAATGGTAGTGAGATTTGAGCCAGCAACAGTGAAGGAATGGTGATATATATCCAAATCAGGATGGTGACTATCTGGGACTGGGACTTTGAAAGGGTGGTGTTCCCACATATCTACTGCTGTTGACCATCTCAATGGAAATGGTCATAGGTCTGGAAATTCCTGGCTGAAAAGCTGCGGTGAATTTCTGCAGCGCATCATATAAATAGTACACACTGCTGCCACTGAGTATTGGTGGTGGAGGGAATGAATGCTTGTGGGTGTAATGCCAATCAAGCGGGCTGCTTTATCCTGGATGGTGTCAAGCTTCTTGAGTGTTTCTGGGGGTTGCACCCATCCAGGCAAGTGGGGAGTATTCCATCACACTCCTGACTTGTGCCTCGTAGATGGTGGACAGGATTTGGGGAGTCAGGAGGGGAATTCCTGTCACAGAATTGCTGGCCTCTGACCCGTTCTTGTAATCACTATAGAAAGTAGTAACTGCTGTCCAAAAAACAAGATTAATTGCCCAGGCTTGTGAAAGGAAAACCCTCTCTCACAAATCTGCTAAGTTTTGAGGGTGCAATTAACAGTTGAGATACAGGGGAACTAATGGATGTGAGATATGAAATTTTGAAAGGCTTTGAATAAGGTATGACACAGCAAAGATAAGGGCTGACTAGATCTGTTGGGTGAATATCTGATTTTGTTAAAGCAGGGTGATTCTAACAGCATGGGTTCAATTCCCACATAAGCTGAGGTTACCAGCAAGGACTGTCCTTCTCAAACTCTCCCCTCCCCTGAGGCAAGGTGACTCTCAGGTAAAATCAGCAGCAGTCACCTCCATCTCTTCACTGAGGGAGCAGGCCTATGATGAATTTGCCTTTACAAAACCGAAATATTTAGGTGGCTATGTTAGCATGGCTAGAAAGCTGATTAATGAGCGTAAATGGACAGTTAGACTAAACAACTGATTTTTAAATTGGCACATTGTTGTCTTTGGGGTGACTCAAGGATCAGTGGTTGGTCTCATTATTTCAATGATGTATAATCTATATTCATAACTTAGAGGAAAGCGCTGCGAGTAATTTATCTCCGTTCGCTGGCAGTACAAAGCCAGTGAGAATGTAACAGTGAGGGCGACCTGGTGTCGACAGTTTGACACTTACTCCTTCTTTCTCGAGGCACCAGTATCTCAGGACATGCTCCATATGAAGTGAATCTCTCTCTTTCTCTCTCTCATGAGCACAATCTCACTCTCCATTGCACAACCTCACTCTCTCTCTCATGGACAATCTCACTCTCTCTCTCATGTACAACTTCCCTCTCTCTCATGTGCAACCTCACTCTCTCTTTCATGAACAATCTCACTCTCTCTCATGTGCAACCTCACTCTCTCTTTCATGGACAACCTCACTCTCTCTCTCATGGACAATCTCACTTTCTCTCTCATGTACAACCTCCCTCTCTCTCATGTGCAACCTCACTCTCTCTTTCATGAACAATCTCACTCTCTCTCATGTGCAACCTCACTTTCTCTTTCATGGACAATCTCACTCTCTCTCATGGACAATCTCATTCATTCTCTCATGCATAACCTCACTTAATGTACAATTCCATTCTCTCTCTCATACACAAAATCATGATTTCTCCCTGTTATGCTCGATCTAGATTTCGCTTTTGTGGATCAAAGGATATGAGGGAGAGCGGGATTAGGGAATCAAGCTGGATGGTCAGCCAAGATCATATTGAATGGCAGAGTAGGCTGGAGGATGGCCATTTCCTACTCCTGTCTTCTATGTTTCTGTGTAAGGTCAGCAGTCACCTGTCAAAGGGCTGGGCATCTTGCTGTATGCCAGATTATGACATTTATCTCATGCTTGCAGCACATTCCACAAGGCTATGTGGCCTACACACATTACATGTCCTTAACCTAAGTGGCCATCTGTACCAGGATTTGACCTCAGCCAGGCCAAAGGAGATAGCTGTCAGCCAGACAGTCCCAGTTCCAGTCAGTTAAAGGGCATTGACTGATATCAGTCCAGAGGCTTCGAAATGGCCAGGCAGCCTCTTGGAGCAGAGAGGGTCTAAGGTTCTGTAATTCCTCAGTCCTAGTGGTCAGGCCTGCAGGCAAACCTTCCAGGGAATTTTGGTAAGTCATTCAGCAAGCGGACCTCAGACCAGTTAAGAGTTTGTTCAGCTCTTAGTTAGCGCTGTCTGTCCAGAGGGGGTGGGCCGTAATCACTCCTGGGTGTAGCTCAGTGAAAGTCAAGGGGGAGCATTGAGAGCCGCTGCTGTGGCGGAGAAGTGGGATGTCAATTGTGCTGTTTGGGTAGGATGAGGAAAATAATTGTGCAGGTGTCGTGGATCTCAACACATAAGGAGAAAGGAGGCAATGGTGCATTAGAAGACACCAGATACTGTGGGACAGGAGGTCATCTATAGTCAGAACCACCCTGGCTCAGCACAACTGTTGGCGTGATCAAGCGGCAGGCGACACCAGGCACTGGGGAGGTAGTGACAGCCTATTAGACAGGGTTGTAAGATGAAGTGAGGTATCTTGGTCCTAAAATAGAAATGCACTTACCAATCAGCACTTGGAAATGAAGCGCCAGCTGTCTCATCTAAGGAGTGTTTCGTATTGATGTCCCTAATTTTTCTGGTGGCAATCAGGCTAACAATAAGAGATAACAAGGTGTGGAGCTGGGTGAACACAGCAGGCCAAGCAGCAGCAGAGGAGCAGGAAAGCTAACATTTCGGGCCTAGTTTAAAGGCAATTCTTTTTTGGCAACTTAACTGGGAGCATGACTCGCCTTTAAAAGTAGCACCAATGCTGGGCACCCCAGGAGGGGCTGGCAGTAATGAGCGATGTAGTGGGAAGGGCAATGTTGGTGGAGCTGTAATATCACCGCACTAGAAAGTCCAAAGGACAGACTAATGCTGTGGGCAAAGGGTTTCAAATCCCACTACAAGAACGACTGGAATTTAAATTCACTTGATAAATCTGGGATTAAAAGCCGCTCTTAATAATAATGACAATGAAACTATCATCATAAATGTCTGTCTGGTTCACTAATGTTCTTCAGGGAAGGAAATCTACCTCCTTATCTGGTCGGGGCCTACGTGCGACTGCAGGCCCACAGTTATGTGGTTGATTCTAAATTGGTTTCGCAAGCCCCTCAGTTTCAGGGTAATCAGGAATTGACAACAATTGCTGGTCTTGCCACTGATTCCCACATCCCATGGAAGAAAACATTAAAAAAAATTGTGATGGTTTTATTGAAACCAGACCTGGATTATTTGAGAGCCTTTACTTGGTGTGCCTCAGAAAGGATCTACCTGCTTTTGAAGATGTGCATCAAGGGATCCCTAAATTGATCCCTGAGATCACGGGGTCGTCCTAAGAGGGGAGATAGAGAACGCTGGATCTATACTGTCTGAGTACATAGTGACAATGGTGACATACAAAACACAGTGATTGCAGTGATTTCTCAAAGCAAGTTCCACAAAGAGAAAACAAGATGTAGAGCTGGATGAACACAGACCAAGCAGCATCAGAGGAGCAGGAAAGCTGACCTTTCGGGCCTAGGCCCTTCTTCAGAAGAAGTCTACCCACTAAGTTCAGGCACTGCGTAGTCAGCGGTTGACAAAGCTCCAATCCCTGAGATAGGAGCAAGAATTTTTATTGTGACAATCAGGCTAATAATAAGAGATAACAAGGTGTAGAGCTGGATGAACACAGCAGGACAAGCAGCAGCAGAGGAGCAGGAAAGCTGATGTTTCAGGCCTAGAACTTTCTTCAGAAAAAGTTTCAGAAATGTTTCCGCAATGGGTTTTTTTCTTGACAGGTTCAGGTTCTTGGGGTACTCGTTTAGGCACAGGGACAGAACATATTTCACCTCGATAGTAACGTAACTGTGTGCACGGCCTGTGATCATCAATGTCCTCGGTTAGGATTGATTGAGGCTGCGAGAGGTAGAGTTCTGGGGAAACTTCACGTTTTATTGAACATTATCTTCTTACTATTTACAGATCAAGGATTCATATAGAACCATCTTTCAGTGAACATAAAGCATAGAACAGTACGGCACAGTACAGGCCCCTTGGCCCACAATGTTGTGCTGAACCTTTATCCAACCTTTTGGGAAAGAAGAACGTTCAGACACTGATACAGGTAGAGAGCCTCGCTCAGACCAACCACATGTAATGTGAACTCTTGTATCAGCACTATTGGGTCTCTTGCCTCACTCTGCAAAGAGTCTGCTGTGAACTGGGGTCCAGAGAGGTGGGAGATCAACTTAAACAATGAACGGTCCAGTGCGGGAACATCAGTGAACTCTGTTACCATTGGATTTTACAACACGGATTCTTATATAATAAACTCTGAACCACTGTCAGCATGGGATTTTTCTTAAAAATGTTATTGCAAATCTTTTAATGAAACGTGATATTAGTGGCTTCAACCCTTAAAGCTGCACATGAATCTCCATAGCCTCCTCAAGCAGCCACAAGTGAACATGAGGAACTGAACTCACTGCTAGTGATTTTCTCATGCAGGCCACGGCCAGTTTTGTGCACAGTTCCTGATGTGACATCTTCGAAGATATGCGGAAGATATCGCAGCAGCTCCATTGGCACTGGAAGTGCCTTAAATTTAAAATGCCGTAATCTTTCGCTCCAGCTCTGCCAGGTTCAGCGGAAATGACTCAGCGGGGACTTCAGATCCACATCGTTCGGAGCAATCACCACAGAAGGTACATGGTAGCATTTACATTTTACTTTGAGATGTGGAATATTCAGAGACAGTAGGAACTGCCAATGCTGGAGTCAGAGATAACACAGCGTGGAGCTGGAGGGACACAGCAGGCCAGGCAGCATCGGAAGAGCAGGAAAGCTGATGTTTCGGGTCGGGACCCTTCTTCAGAAATGGGGGAGGGGAAGGGAGCTCAGAAATAAATAGAGAGGGGGCGTGGTTCTCGGGAAAGTAGGTGAGATGGTGATAGGTGAGTGCAGGTAGGGAGTGGTGAGGATTGGTCAGTGAAGTGGGAGGGTTGGTCATGGGATAAGGTCGGGGCTGGGGTGATTTTGAAACTAGTAAAGTCCACATTGAGACCATCAGGTTGTAGGCTCCTGAGTTGGAATATGAGGTGCTGTTCCTCCAGTTTCCAGGTGGCATCGTCGTGGCACTGGAGGGGGCCCAGGATGGACATGTCATCCAAGGAGTGGGAGGGGGAGTCAAAGTGGTTCACAATTGGAAGGCAATGTCTTTTGTCGAGAACCAAGCATAGGTGATCCACAAAGCAGTCTCTGAGCCTCTGCTTGGTCTCTCCAATGTAGAGGAGGCCACATCAGGAACAGCGGATGCAATAGATCACATTAGCAGATGTGCAGGTGAACATCTGTTTAATGTGGAAGGTTTTTTGGGCCCTGGGATGAGGGTGAGGGACGAGGTGTGGGGGCAGGTGTAGCACTTCCTGTGGTTGCAAGGAAAAGTGCTGGGGGTGGTGGGGCTGGTGGGGGCCATGGAGCAGGCGAGGGAGTCACGGAGAGAGCGGTCCCTCTGGAAGGCAGATCAGGGTTAGGAGGGAAATGTATCCGTGGTAGTGGGGTCAGATTGCAGGTGGCGGAAGTGGCGGGGAATGATGCGTTGAATCCGGAGGTTAATGTGGTGATAAGTGAGGGCAAGCGGGATTCTGTCTTTGCTTTTGTTGCAGGGAGGGGGTGTGACAGTAGAAGTGGGGGAAATGCGAGAGATGCGGTTGAGAGCGTTTTTGACCATTGAGGCAGTGGAGGTCGCGGTCCTTGAAATTCGAGGACATCTGGAATGTTAGGGAATCGACTGCCTCATCTTGGGATACAGTGGAGGCGGAGGAATTGGAAGTTGGTGATGGCATTTTTGCAGGAAGGTGGGTGGGAGAAGGTCTATACTAGGTAGCTGTGGGAGTCAGTGGGCTTGAAATGGATATCAGCTTCTAGGTGGTTGCCTGAGATGGAGACAGACAGGTCCAGGAAGGTGAGAGAGGTATTGGAGATGGTCCACATGAACTTGAGGTTGGGGTGGAAGGTGTTGGTGAAGTGGATGAACTGGTCGAGCTCCTCGTGGTAGCACGAGGCAGCGCCGATACAGTCATCGATGTAATGGAGGAAGAGGTGAGGTTTGGGGCCTGTGTAGGTGCGGAAGAGGGACTGTTCCATGTAACCTACAAAGAGACAGGCATAGCTTGGGCCCATGCAGGTGACCATGGCCACCCCCTTTGTCTGTAGGAAGTGGGAGGAATCGAAAGAGAAGTTGTTGAGGGTGTGGACATGTTCGGTTAGGCGGATGAGGGTGTCGGTGGAGGGGGACTGGTCGGGCCTGCGGGACAGGAAGAAGTGGAGGGTCTTGGGGCCATCTGCATGGGGAATGCAGGTGTATAGGGACCGGATGTCCATGGTGAAAATGAGGTGTTGGGGACCAGGGAATTGGAAGTCCTCGAGGAGGTGGAGGGCGTGGGTGCTGTCATGGACATAGGTGGGGAGTTCCTGGGCCAAGGGGTAGAAAATGGAGTCCAGATAGGTGGAGATGAGTTCGGTGGGGCAGGAGCAGGCAGTGACAATGTGTCAACTCGGGCAGGTGCGTTTGTGGATTTTGGGAAAGAGATAGAAGCGGGCGGTGCGGGGTTGGGGAACAATGAGGTTGGAGGCTGTGGGTGGGAGGTCACCTGAGGTGATGATGTTGTGGATGGTTTGGGAGATGATGTTTTGGTGATTGGGGAAGGGGTCATGATCAAGGGAGCGATAGGAGGAGGTGTCAGAGAGCTGGCGTCTGGCCTCAGTGATGTAGAGGCCAGTGCGCTATACTACAACTGCGCCTCCCTTGTCCGCGGGTTTTATGGGAGGTTTGGAGTGGAGGGAGCGGAGGGCTGCACGTTCTGTGGGGGAGAGGTTGGAGTGAGTGAGAGGGGTAGAGAGATCACGATAGCAGTTGAAAATGAAGAGGTTGCGGGAGGGGAGGAATATTCACTCAGGATGAGTGGGGGAATCTGGAAAGTTTCAAAATGAAGTAGATAGGTACCTGCATAGTCAAAAATTCAAAGCATACAGGGACAGGTGGGAGTATCGTTTCAAGGAATAGTCAGCTAAATGGACTTTTTCCATGCTATAAAACACCAGCAATACAAGAGTGATATTTAATGCCGTTGGATAACAGCTTCAGCTGCAACTTTGAAGTGATCCTGGTTCTGGGGGGACATCTATAGGCACAGCAAGAAAATATGTTTCACCTTGATAGTAACATTACAGTTTCCAGTCATAGCATGAAAACAGACCCTTCGGCCCAACTTGTCCATGCTGACCAGATATCCTAAATGAATCTAGTCCCATTTGCCAGCATTTGGCCCATATCCCTCTAAACCCTTCCTATTCATGTACCCACCCATATTCCACTTAAATGTTGTAACTGTACCAGCCTCCATCACTTCCTCTGGCAGTTCATTCCATACATGCACCACCGTCTGTGTTAAATCTTTCCCCCCCCCTCGCCTTAAACCTATCACCTCTAGTTTTAAACTCCGCCCCCCACCCCAGCTGGGTTAAAAAAAACCTGTTTAATTACCCTAGCCATGCCCCTCATGTCTTTATAAACCAAAGGTCAGGATTGTTGGATCAAACATGATCCTATTGAATGGTGAAGCAGCCCCAAACAGCTTACACCTGTTCCTTTGAGCTGATGGTGTTATCAGATACTTTGTACAGATACTTTAGTAATTGAGACAAAACAAAAAAAAAAGCTGTACTTTGCTTCTTCTGCATCTTACCCAGGGCGCAGTTAGATGCACCATCGTCATTCACCTTTGTATGAGAAGCCATTGTGCCAGGAACATAACCAGGCAGGATTTAGCTCGATTACACTTTGAAGCAGCACGTATTAGTCAGCACCGAAAGGATGCTATGTTCATCTAATTCAAGCATGTTTCTGTCTCTGTGTGCCATCTCTGCGCATCAGGTGTCAATCAAACCTGGCAGTTTCCTTGAAAGCGAAAGAACTCACACTTACCTTTCAAGACCACATTACATCCCAAATGTTTTGTGGCCAATGAACTGCACTTGGAATGTAATTTTGTTGTAATGTTGGGCTACAGAAAGCGCAGAAACCAATTTGCACCCTACAAACTCCAACAACATTTAATAACCCAAAAAAACTGCCGATACAGTGAGTGGGAAGCAAGAGCAGAAACTGCTGGAAAAGCTCGGCAGGTCTGGCAGCATTTGGGGAGAGAAAGCACTGTTAATGTTTTGTCGAGTGACCCTTCCTCAGAACAAAAGTCTGTGAGCTCCTGAGCACACTTGAGGCGTTGGGGGAGGGTGGATTGAGGAGAGGATGGGAGGGGAAGGGAAAAGGGGACTTTGCCTTGGAATCGCAAACATTCTGAAATCATCACTTTGCCTAAAATGTCAAGTTTCATCTGTGCTGAGGGTTATAGGGGTTTATAAAATCATGAAGGGCATGGGCTCTATATGAAGCCTGGTCATTGAGTCAGCGTCATAGAGATGTATAGCACAGAAACAGATCTTTTGGTCCAACTTGTCCATGCCAACCAGTTTCATTAGTAAAAAACAAAACAAATTTGCAAAAATATAAATCTTTAATAGCCATTAAGTTCTCTAGAATAATCCCTAGCAAAAAGGAAGGTGCTTAAGATTATTGGAGGCCAATCATTGTCAAGTTTTGAGGAAGAAATGGTAAGATTCAGCAAGTAACAGATCTGCTGCTTAGACTTATACAACATAGAGGCTTTGATTGCCCTTCCAGACTCCCTCTGCTGGTACATGAGTAGGACAAAAAGCACAATGCAATTTACAATACAAAATAGCCTTCCCTTCTTAGTAAATGAGAAGCATAGAGTCTTTTAGCAGTTTGTCGCCAAAAATAAACAGTAAACTGGAGCATTCATTTCCACTGGTAACATGGTGACATTGTTTTCAGGATGTGGGTGTTGTATCAGCCTTTATTGCCCATCCCTAATTGCCCAGAGGGCAGTTAAGAGTGAACCACATTGCTGTGGGTCTGGAGTCACATGTAGGCCAGACCAGGTAACGATGGCAGCTTCCTTCCCTAAAATGAATCAGATGGGTTTTTGCTAACAATCGACAATGGTTTCATGGTTTTCATTAGACTCTTAATTCTAGACTTCTTTTAAAAATTGAATTCAAATTCCACCATCTGCCACTGCAGGATTTCAACCCAGGTCCCCAGCTGGATCTACAGTCCGGCAATAATACCACTAGGCCATCACCTCCCTGTCAATTTAACTTCTCTATTCATCTAACAGTGAGTTGAAAGATTTGTTTAAACACTGAATATGACTAGATCACGAAAGTATGAGGGATATTTTCCCTCACAAACAGACATCAGGTATTTATTTGGCTCTTTTGGGCTCAGTGATGTAGAGTCTTGGTCGCACTGAGCCCTGGGCACTACCATTCTCAAAGGTCCATTGGCAAAAGTAAGACCAACTAGTGATATAGGAAAAACAGTGAAAAAAATATTGACAGTGTCAGCCTAAAAGAACAGTTTGAGCAACCTTTCCTTTGCCTGCGCTGATAATTCCAGACCCTTGATCACACACTGTGTTCCTTTCAAAGAAAATAGCTTCTCTGTGGTGAATCAAGATTAATTGTTTTCTTCTGTTTTGATGGTTTTGTTTTGCAGGATCAGTGCACATTTGTGTGCAAACATTCCAGCTTTCTAATCCCAAACTCAAGTGCCTCTTGAGTGTCTAACCACAGCCGGCAGATTTAAATAACTCCCTACCTATCCGCCTTAAAGCACTGCCTCCAGAAAGTAGATAAACACTTTCTGAAGGTTTCATACCCATTTTTCATCATTTACCTCACTACTCTGAAATGTATGGGAAGAAACAGGAAGATTCCACAAGAAACAGAACTCTTGTGCATGTTGTTAAAGGATAATTTCCTTCAAATGTTCACCCATGGGATGTGGGCATCTCTAGCTGGGCTAGCTTTTATTGTCTGCCCCTCGCCGTCTTTGAGAAAGATTCCTTTCTACTGCTGAAGTTTAATCTCCGTAGGCCCCTCAAACTCTCACAAATGGTAGTAATTAGCAGAACCTCTGACTGACGGTTGGTTCACTGGAGTGAGGAGAGTTTTCATGTATTGTTAAAAGATTCTTTTCTCATTTTCATCATTCCCTCTGCTGGTATATGGGTATAATGTGCACAATGCAAATTTCAATGCACTACAGTCGCTCACTCCTGAGATATTACTGTAGGAGTTCCTTAGGAAGGTGTCCTAAGCCCAACTATCTTCAGTTCCTTCATTAATGACTTGATCTTACAATGATTAGAAAAAGGAAAAAAATTAAAGATTAGAATGTATGGAGCATTCATTACCAAATAAATAAATTGATAGCACCCATTGAAGTTAATAAATATAAATTGGAAATGTGTTTGCAGGATGAAAAGGTCTGGGTTCTAAATTTTTGGTGGAATGCGACATTCATGAAGACTGGGAAGCTGGGTAAAGGGATGGAGGTGGCACTGTTGATCAAGAATGGAATGGGTACAATAGTTAGACATTATCTTGGTTCAGAATTTGGGTGTAGATGAGGAACAATAGGAATGATATAAAGGTTTCTTAATGTTTGAGGGGGCTACAGAGATTAAACTACAACAGTAGGCCTTGGGCAGTGCTGTAGAACAGCAAGATCAAGGGGTTCACTTAGATAATTCTGTGAAGTTTGTGTCACATATAGGTAGGGTGGTTAAGAAGGCGTTTAGCACACTTGTCTTCATTGCTCAGGCCTTTGAGTTTGGATGTCATGTTGAGGTTGTACAGGACATTTATGAGGCCTCTTCTGGACTATTGTGTCCAGTTCTGGTCATCTTGCTCTAGGAAGGGTATTATTAAGCTGGAGTTCAGAAAAGATTTAGCAGGATGCTGCCAGGAATGAAAAGTTTGGGTTGTCAGGAGAGGTTGGATAGGCTGGGATTGTTTTTGCTGGAGCGTAGGAAGTCGAGGATGACCTTATAGAGGTTTATAAAATCAGGAAGGACACAGATAGGGTGAATGGCAGATGTCTTTTTCCTAGAGTTGGAAATTTCAAGACTAGGGAATATATATTTTAAGTTGAGCGGAGAAAGATTTAAAAAAGTCATGAGGGCCTTTTTTTTTAGAGAGTGAAGTAGTGGATGTGGGTATAGTTACAATGTTGAAAAGACATTATGATAAGTACATGAAAAGGAAATGTTTGGAGGGATATGGGCCAAGGACGGTCGGGTGGGACTAGTTTAGTATAGGACTATAGTCAACATAGGCGGGATGGGCCGAAGGGTCTGTTTCCATGCTGTATGACTCAGTGCCCCGATGACTCTATCTAGAACATCCTAGTTAGATTTGCTGCTTCCAATTCTTCTTCTGGTAATAGTTGAACGTCTCATACCATATGGGGAAAGATGACCATGCAACATCTTAGGCAGAAGATAGACTTACCCTTGATGTACAGGAAATAGGTTTATTACATATTACTCAATAACTAGTTGAATCATATTCAAGATATGTGGCTGGATCAGGCTCAATTTAAGAGTAAATTCACATTGTAGCTACAAAACCATTCTCACACAGAGACAGTAGGAACTGCAGATGCTGGAGCATCTGATATAACAAGGTGTAGAGCTGGATGAACACAGCAGGCCAAGCAGCATCGGAGGAGCAGGAAGGCTGAAGTTTTGGGTCGAGACCCTTCTTCAGAAATCTTCTCAGTCATTGCGGATGCCCACCCATTCATCAAACACAGGGACGGTGATAGAGAAACTGCATACATCTTTTGCAATACACAAACTTCCGAAAATGTTGGTCACAAATAATGGCCATCATTTACCAGCAGGGAATTCAATTATTGCCTAACGCATTTGTCATATAAGGACCATCTATCATTCAAAGGCCTGGCATAAAGACCAGTCTAAATTTTGAAGGTAGGCTTGAAGAAACAACGCAAAGCTTCACTAGATACCAAACTGTCCCAGTTCCTACAGCACCAGCCCTCATGCAGCTACAGGGATAGCTCCAGCAGAGTTTCTTTGTAGGTGAGCCACTGTGTGTTACACACTGCCCATATCAGAGATAGAGTTGGATAAAGCTGACACTAAGCTTAAAGACCCCAAGGAGAAGCTATGAGAAAAAAAGAGCTGGCCTATGTTCTCGGACTTGCAGGGTTATAGGGATGTAATGATTGTAATGAGGTCAGCCAGTTGGACCTCATAGAACATAAGTTCCCCGATTGGCGCTGTTAACCTGGTCCAATCAGGGAGCCCTGGCTGACAGATAGAATAAGAAGTGTCAGAGGTTCTGCTCACTCTGAGATCCAGCTTCGAGGGAGCTGGATCAGTGTAAAAGACTCTCCACCTGCAAATAAGCAATGACTTGGTGATGGGATACCAGCTTCTGGGAGCTATTTCATCCATAATCCCTCAGGAACAGAGTGAATCATTTCTTCACCACATTTCCAAAAGGATGCTTCACAGACACTTCACTGAACAGATGGGGATATGCACTGCAGAAAGAGGCCATTCAGCCCAGTGAATCTGTACTGACCCTCTAGAGAGCATTCCACTTGGCCCCCTACTTTATTCCTGTAATCCCCCCATCGACCATGGTTAATGGTCATGATGGGGTTCATTGCTCCCTTATGTCCTTATGAGGATGACAAATATAGAGATGGGAAATTAGGAGACTGCATCTGGGTAAAGGATTCCCCCTATCCCGATGCAGGACATTCGTTTGATCCCGATGTCAGGATCTTGGATCCTGCTGGAGTATCCTACCCACAGACGGACAGATAGAGTGGACTGTTGTTGATCAATGTTTTAATCTTAAAACTCATCAGGTGATACTTTACATCTACAAGATTGTGGGGGGACTCGAGAGGTGTGAAAGGCAGAGCCAGTCCCTCTTCTGAGGCAAGACTGGAACTGGGGGACACACAGATAAAGACAAGGAGTGTCCCTTTTCAGACAGGTTTGGGTCTTGTACATGTTATAGAAATAAACACAGCAGCTGATGGTCAGGTTAGGGTGCTGTCACAAATCCTACTGTCTGCCTGGATCTAAGCAGAGGAAGAAATATACTAGACTTGGCCCTGGACTGGTTACCCAAGGTGGCAGGCTCACTTTCTGAGGAGAAAAGCTCACATCCTGACATGGCAGATAGTGAAATTCTGATTCAATCAAAGTGTGGAATTAAAAGCAAGCCTAATATGACCAAGTAACCAACGATGATGGTCATAAAATCCCATCTGGTTCACTAATGATTTGAGGGGAAGAGACCTGTTATCCTCTTCCCATTCTGGCCTACACTGACTCCAGACTCAGAACAGTGTGGTTGGCTCTTAACTGATCTTTGAGATTACCAAGCTACCTATTCAGTTGTGTCAACCAACTATGAAGTTTGGGGAACAGTGGTAGAGCATGAACTGTTAGTGAGTCTTAACATGAAAGGGCACTTGTCTTAAAAACAAGATGTACTTTACTGCATTATAGTAATAGATACAAGGCAGACTGGTTAGTTAGACATCATTGTTAAGACTATCAGAGGAGAGGGATGCCCAATCTGAACTCTATAATGCTAATTAGCTAGTTTGTTTAATTTTTAATCTAAGATTGCATAGGACTCTCAGATTCAGCAGAGGCAAACACAGTTCCCAGTGTTAGCCCCTTGAGAACTGTTAGCTTATACAACATTTTCACTCCAACCTACCCTTGGAGCATTTCATTCCCATTGTCAATGGTCATACTTTCATTTTTATAATTACTTTTACATTTGCCACCAACAATTCTTGAAAAAGCTCCACAAATGCTGTTATCCCATCACCATGTCACCGAGTCGCCCCTTATTTGCACATGAACCATCCTTGACCTCAGCATTGTCTATTTCAGAGTCAGCTCCCAGGGTGTCAGTATCTCTGACATTCTCCTTTTTATCTGTCAGCCAGGGCTCCCAGACTAACATTGCACCACAACTGACATTCTATGAGGTCCAGTTGGCTGACCTTGTTACAATCGCTACACTCCTCATTTCTGAGTCTCTTCTAAGACTAAGGAGCATATTTTTAAGATGAGAAGAGAGAGGTTTGAAAAAAGATACTTGGGGTGACTAAGGTCAAAAAGACCCGGCCAATATTCACTCATCTCTATCCATATGGATAAGGAGAACCACCAATTCAACTGGGACAAGCAAAGCAGAGAGAAGCACAGGAATTCCTAGAAGCCTGGTTCTCCACAAAGAAAGCCATCAACAAACACATAGAGCTAGACCCTACACTACACTGCAAAGGAAGGCCAGAAGTGAGGTAATCCAGCTCAACGGGCTCCAGAGTTTAAAAACAAGACAGGAAAACACAGCAGCACTTCATCGGAGGCTGCACTGATGATGTGACCCAACAGGGTAATGAAACGTCTGCGAAACAACGAACCAGCTCGGTGAGCCAACCAGTCGCAGGAGGCAACTTTTATACACAGAGTGTGGTTCGTGTGTGGAATGAACTTCAAGAGGAGGTGTTGGGTGTGGATACAGTTATAATGTTTAAAACATTTTTGGATAAGCACATGAATACGAAATGTTTGGAGGGAAATGGGCCAAGAGCAGACAAGTGGGACCAGTTTAGTTTGGGATTATGGTTGACATGGACTGGCTGGATCGAAGGGTCTGCCCACAGGCCGTATGGCTCTATTTCACAAATTAAGACAGTCTGGAAGCTCCACAATTCTTCCAGAATGTGTTCTCTTTGTATTTGGGAAACTGGTGGATCTTTGGCTTTGAGAATTGTTGACCTTGATTCTGATCGCCTGTGAATCAAACTGTTGGTGGATAATCTTCGACCATTGGGGTCTGCTTCATGAAGGATGGTGTTCCTATTAAACCAAGAGCCAAGCCATTATCTTATGTGGAGCACCCTTACTCTCCTGAGTTCCCAGCACAGAGGAACTCTACCCTGTGGATTCAGGGAGTTAGCCAGTAACATTATCTGGAGGGAGGGCAGGCATTTCAACTTTTGGATATCCATTAAGGAAGATGGCTACTCTGTTGAAACAAATTATTTCTCCTTTGCAGTATCCTTAATTTCTGTTTGATTGTGTGCTGCACCTAATGGACATTAGCTTGGCTTCCTCAGAGTCACAAACAGCTCCACTGTCTGTTGGCCAAGTCTTTATTCTCAATCCGCTGATATGTCTGTGCTGAGGAATGTAATCTCTTTAATGCAACTTTTTTGGAGCAGTTTGGATGTCTTCTTGGCGCATGTGCAGGCCTTTTCACATCCTTCACCATCTCAGTGAAGAATTGCTGTTTATTTAATGTTGATCAAGATGGCGGACAAATAGTTTATCCGCTCTCACCTGCTTTCTTCCGATTCTTTGACTTCTTTTCGCTTTTGCTCGATTTCGTTTTTCCTTTTCTTTAAAGCCTGGAGGCAAGAGGGTGAAGGAGGAGGCCTCCGGTGGCAGTGGCAGCGATACCAGGACGAGTTGGGACATGGCCACCACACCAGGCCCGGGTCTCCGGGCAATCGGGGAGCAGGTCCCAGGCTGACTCCCCTGGCCCGGGCTCGCAGGCTGAGCCGAGGTTCCAGGTCGGCGACTAGGCCCGGTCGCCTGATGGAGCGGTGGTGTTGGCTGAAAGGAGAGGACCCTGACAGCTAACGTCTGGCAGAGGAGCGTCAGATGAGGAACAGGAAGTATGGAGCATCCCCAGGTCCATCGTTCCAGTTTGATCATGGCAATCGTGCAGTGGCAGTGGCAAAGGCCTATAATTGAGAGCCCAGAGCCTGTTACAAAGACCTCATTTAAGTGAACCTGGCTGATGTCAAGCAGCAATTGGAGAGCAGCGAAGGAGGAACAAGAACAAGAGACAAAGATGATCCCCATTGCAGTGAAATCTTACATTATATTCCATGTTTCAAGCTGGCACTGAAGATCAGCAACGAACACTTTTCACTGCTTTTTTTGTATGCATGTGACAATAAATCTAACTCTAAATCTAATGTGGTCTTTGTCACTGCTACTTTAATGCAAGTTAAAAGATTGAGATGCTGAAATCTTTTAGTTCATTCCAATTGATGGTCATGCATCAATGTTAAATCTACTATATCTGTTTGTTTACCAAACAGTTTCGCTTAAGCTTTCCTCAATGAGTTCAAGTGGGTTATACTGCTCATTCTTCTCAGTGTTTGCTTTTCTAAAAAAACTTTCCTTATTTTTGTCCTCTGAATTTTCTTCAGTTAAGATACTATTAGAAAACACTCCCACTAGTGCCACATAGTCACAGTTTTCTATCCGATTAACAGAATGAACCAATGTTTTATGATAGCATCAGTAAACTCAAAGAAATCTTTTGTCCTTTGGTTTCTGCCATCTGTCTAGGAGACCCAATGAAACATTCTGCAGGTTGCTCCTTTACCAGTTGGCCAAGCACAGTTTATTCCTGGATCTAATCCACTCTTCAAACTAGTCAAAAACTTTCTGCCACTTCAAGGGTGTTGAGTTCAAGATGCGTGCAGACTCAACAGAGACAGCCATATTTAGGATACAGAGCTGGGCAAAGGAGTGGCAAATGGAATTCAACCTGGAAAAATGTGAAGTGATTCATTTTGGAAGGTCAAATTTGAATGCAGAATACAGGGTTATTGGCAGGATTCTCGGCAGTGTGGAGGAATAAAGGGATCTTGGGGTCCACGTCCATAGATCCCTCAAAGTTGCCGCCCAAGTTGATAGAGTTGTAAAGAAGGTGTATGGTGTGTTGGCTTTCATTGGCAGGGGAATTGTGTTCAAGAGCCACAAGATTATGCTGCAGCTCTATAAAACTCTGGTTAGACCACACTTGGAATATTGTGTTCAGTTCTGGTCACCTCATGATAGGAAAGATGTGGAAGCTTTAGAGAGGGTGCAGAGGATATTTACCAGGATGCTGCCTGGACTGGAGGGCAGGTGTTATGAGGAAAGGTTGAGGGAGCTAGGGCTTTTCTAATTGGAGTGAAGAAGGATGAGAGGTGATTTGATCGAGGTATGCAAGATGATGAGAGGCATAAGTAGAGTGGATAGTCAGAGACCTTTTTCCCAGGGTGGAAATGACTATTACGAGGGGGCATAATTTTGAGGTGATTGGAGGAAGGTATAGGGGAGATGTCATGGGTAGGTTCTTCACACAGAGAGTGATGGGCGCATGCAATGCGCAGCCAGCAGTGGTAGTGGGGTCAGATACATTAGGGACATTTAGGCGACTCTTGGATAGGCACATGGAGGACAGTATAATGTAGGGTATTAGAGTAGGATAATAGGTTGGCACAACATCATGCGCCAAAGGGCTATACTGTGCTGTACTTTTCTATGTTCTATCTTCTATGTTTTATGTTCTAAGTGCTAACTGTGCACTGTATACGTAGTTCCAATATTCTAATGGTCTTTATGTTACAGTGTTACTTATAGGTTGCTGTTAGGGGTTATTCCACACGAAAAATGTTGTTTCTTCCCTTCAGGCTGTAACTTTTGTTACTTCAGCCACGGCATTTGATTCAATAAGCAGCGACATTAATGCTCAGCTTAAACTGGATGGGCTCTTCATCGGCTTTATTGTTCGCATTAGATTTTTGAGGTTGTATTATTTCTCTTACTACTTATTCTTAATGTGATATTTACCTTTCTTCCTTTAAAGCTGTTATAAACCTGTTGATCTCCCGGCCGGGTGCAGTGGCCTCCCGGGATAGTGTAACGCCCTACCAACCTGGCACGGTGGACTGAAGCGATCTGACAGCTTCGTGGTCCTCGTTATGAGGCCTGATCCAGTCTGGAGCCAGATTCCGGTGTGGTCTGGAAGCTCGGTGTGGACTGGGTTGGAAGGCCGTGGTTCTGAACTTTTATTTCTGCCGTGATGGTTGTTTTACTTCCCTATTGTCTAAAAAAGCAGTACCTTTGTACCTGAGATGGAACAGTACGTGGCAACATTTAAACTTTTCATTGTACTCATTGAGTATATATGACGATAAAGGCTAACTCTAACTCTAATTCTAATTCTAATTCATATCATATGTTGTTTGTGATGTGCTGAGTTTTACGTTTTTAACCTTGTTTTTTAGCTAAATCTACTTGCAAGATTTGATAATGCTGCATTATTACGTTGCTGTATTTCTGTCCTTGTTTACAGGCTTTTTTAACTTTGCATTATCGGAATTCTATCGCATTTTACCTCATTTAATGCTGTGAATTTGGTTAAATAACAATGTTGTATCTTTGTACCACTCACTGAGGGTTATCCTGACACTTTTGCAATCAATTTGGTGGCTTCCCACTTCCTGTGGGCAAAATTGAGATTTTTCTTTTGCTTTCTCCAGGTTTGATGCAGGTTTCCTGCAAAATGAACACATTTGGGCCTTTTACAGCCTAATGAAGAATGAAAATCCCTTTCTGTGGGTACTGATATAAAGCTCTTCGGTTGTGACCTTAATCAATATTTCCACCGAAATCACTGTTTAAGTTGTGTATCTCATGTCTTACCGCAGCTTTAAAATTCTCATCATTATCTTCTTCTGGTAAACTCTTCTAAATCTTTTATATAGCACCCGCGTTACTTTAACTCTGCTCTGCAATAATCCTGATGCTGCAAATTTGCTATTAATTAATTTAATGGTCTTGACCTCACTAATGTAGCCATGCCTCATATTTTCTACTTGTAATGGTGGCAAACTTTACCAGGAATATAAGCTCTCCATTTTTGTTTCTATCTTTCTCAGCTTGGTCCTTTGCACAGTTCCAGTTGTTCTTTTCCCCCTCTTGATAACAGGGTTTTTTGATTATATTCACAAAGATCTGAAGTGCCACTCTCTAACTGACCTTTAAATGAAGAAGGGTCCCGACCCGAAACGTCAACCTTCCCAATCCTCTGATGCTGCCTGGCCTGCTGTGTCCCTGGAGTGTTCCACACTGTGTCCTCTCTGACTCCAGCATCAGCAGTTCTTGCTATCTCTGCTCTTATAGATCATTCTTCTCTAAGGATTCTGGACATGCCAAGTGGGGCTAGTTTTATCTTAGTCCCTTGCTAATCCACTTTGACTTTCTGGCATGCCTTACCATTTCCAAGATGAAGTCTTCCGCACGGAGTGCTACTCTTAACTTGCCATTACTTCTACAATCTTTGCTGACTAATTATCTGTTCAAGTCACTGCTGACTAAGTCAGAAAGTCTTTAAGATTCCAATTGCTTTACCCCTGGCTCCAATTGATTTTTTTTCCCCACCATTGTGACCTTTGAACAACAGGACCCAAACATATGAACATCCCGTGCCATCATCCAATAGGATCAGATTCAAACTGCTGACTCCATTTTGCCACCTGCTTCCAATAATATTTCACCTCCTTAATTATCAAAAATCTAAGCACCTTTGCCTCAAGGACCTTACTTCCACTGTTTGAGAAAGAGAGTTTGAAAGACTGCTGTGAGAAAAGAGTTTCTTCTCACTTCTGCTTTAAATCAGCAACCCCTTAATTTTAAACAATGATCGCCCGGTTCCAAATTCGCCCGCACAAGAGAATGTCCTTTCCATACTCACATTGTCAAGACCTCACAGGATCTTATACGCTTCAATCTTTTACTCCCTAAACTGCAGCTAATGCAAACCAGGTCTGTCCAATGTTTCCTTATCAGTCAATCAAACCAGGTACTGGTAGGATAAGACTCCTCTGAATTGTTTCCAATGTATTAACTTCTTGCTAAAACAAGGAGAGAAATGCTGTATGCAGTACTCCAGACATGTGATCCCACAATGCACCTTATAATTGGAACATATCATCCCTATTTTTGTATTAGCACGGAAACCCAAGAGACATCCCTCGTCCCATTTGCCAGCATTTGGCTCATAACCCTCAGAACCCCTCCTTCTCATATACCCATCCAGATGCAGTAGGGGGTGGCTCAGTGGTTAGCACTGCAGCCTCACAGCACCAGGGACCCTCATTCGATTCCACCCTCGGGCAACTGTCTGCGTGGAGTTTGCACATTCTCCCCGTGTCTGCGTGGGTTTCCTCCAGGTGCTCTAGTTTCCTCCCAGAGTCCAAAGATGTGCGGGCTAGGGTGGAATGGCCATGCTAAATTGTCCAATGCATTCAGGGATGTGTAGATCAGGGGGATGGGTCTGAGTGGGATGCTCGGAGGTTCAGTGTAGACTTGTTAGGCCAAAGGGCCCATTTTCACACTGTAAGGATTCTATGATTGTAGATAAGTTTTAAATGCTGTAATTGTACCAGTCTCCAACACTTCCTCTGGCAGCTCATTCCATACATGCACCACCCTCTGTGTGAAAAAGTTACTCCTCAGGCCCTTTCGGAATCTTTCCCCTCTCACACTAAATATTTGCCCCTCTAGTTTAGGACTCCACCCATCCTAGGAATTCATTTCCCTTCACACTTGACCTCCTGAACTGAGCTCCCAGCAATGCTCCCCCTCCCAGGGCTGACAGAGTCCTCTCTGTTGGAACATTTCTCCCCCAAGGTCAGTGGGAGCTGGGATTCAGTCCTTACCTTTACAATAAGAGTGAGCTCATTCGGGAGGGATAATGGGAACTGCAGATGCTGGAGAATCCGAGATAATAAAAGTGTGGAGCTGGATGAACACAGCAGGCCAAGCAGCATCTCAGGAGCACAAAAGCTGATGTTTCAGGCCTAGACCCTTCAGGCCTGGAATGTCAGCTTTTGTGCTGCTGAGATGCTGCTTGGCCTGCTGTGTTCATCCAGCTCCACACTTTGTTATCGCTCATTCATGACAGAAATCATGAAGCACCTTTGCATGACAAAAGGAGGTAAAATGTGGATTTCTCTCCACCCAGAGGCTGCGGATATTGTAAAAACTGGATCTTCCCAAGGGATCTTGGGCATGAAACTGAGATGGAGAAGTGGAACAGAAATAAAGATCTCTGATGGAAAGGCAGATGGGATTCAAGGGGCTGAATGGCCCACTCCTGTCCCTTTCTCCCCTTGTCCCACTCATTCCACCCAGTGAGATGTTAAACTGAGGCTGTGTTTCCTTTGAGCTGGTGCTTCATTCTCCGGTAAAGGGGATGAGGGGAATTCTCTTGGAGTCTGTACAGCATTCCTGGCTCAATCCTCACGACCAAACAGAGATTCACGTTTGAATAAAAATGAAGGAACTGCTGGAAATCAGAAACAAGAACATAAATCACTGGGAAAACTCAGCAGGCCTGGCAACATCTGCGGAGGGAAAGCAGAGTTAGCGTTTTGAGTCCCGTGACCCTTATTCAGATATTAAGCGGCATCTATCTCAGTTTCCAGCTGCCTATAAAATGGCAGCTCCATAGGGAATCTCCGAACCCGAGTAATTGTGGGTACGGGCCGATTCCCTGAGCAGCTGTGGACCGAGTCCCGGATGCTGCTGGTAGATCTTTGTCCAGTCACCTAACCTGCCCAAACCCCTTCGTGGCCACTTCTGCTGTCTTCACAACTTGCTTTCCAACTAACCTTTATGTCGGGCCTCCGTGAAATTCTATGTCCCACCTCCTACACACATACACACACACACACAGACACACACACACACACACACACGCATGCACACACATGCACACACACACGCACACACGCATGCACACACACACACACATGCACACATGCATGCACACACACACACACACGCACACAGACACACACACACACACATGCACACACGCATGCACACACACACAGACACACACACGCACACACGCATGCACACACATTAACACACAGTCACACAGACAGACACACCCACATACACAGACACACGCATAAACACACTCATACAGACACACACACACTGACACACACATATTCATGCACACTCACAATCACATAGACACACGCACACACATTAATGCACACTCACATAGACAGACACACCCACACACACATACCCACACACACAGACACACACTCATGCACATACACACACACACACTCACACAGACACACACAAAAATGCACACACACACAGACTTATACAGAGAGACACAGGCACAAACACACACAGACACACGCACACACTCACACACACACAGATACATACTCACAGACACACACCCATGCACACATACAGACACACACTCACACACACATATACTCATGCACTCACGCAATCACAGACACATGTGTGCACACTCATTAATGCACACTCACACAGACAGACACATCCACACAGACACATCCACACACACTGACACAGACACACACACTGACACACTCAGACTCACGCACTCACACAATCACACACACACACACACTCACACACACACATACTCATGCACTCACACAATCACAGACACATGCATGCACACTCATTAACGCATACTCACACAGACAGACACATCCACACACACTGACACACACACTGACACACTCATACTCACGCACTCACACAATCACACAGACACACACAAAAATGCACACACACACACACACACACACACACACACACACTTGAACGGTTAACCAAATGGGCAAGGATTTCACTCCCCACTGCCTCAGTGTTGCGTTGTGGCAATGGAGGGTGTGGGAATGAGGTTGTAAAGGATTTCTACTCTGATAGATTAATGAGTTTAAAAGGAATCAAGTGGATTAATTACATAAAACTTCAATTAAAGACATGAAGCAAGGTTAAGAGCAGGCACCAGTGTATGCTGTTGTAGGTCACATCTGCAGCTTACAGCAGCTTCTGAAAAGCACTGTAGCACCAGGCCTGGAACAGCTCCAGCTAGCGTGTGCTTACCACCTCAGCCTGGATTTATTCCCAGGTGTTACTCATGACTTCCCATCTCCACCTACCTCACCCAGTCAAATAGCCCGCCTCCATACCTACAACAATGTTGTAAGTAATGAGTTAAGTGTTCAAAGCAAGTGGTTGGAGTGCTCTGTCTGGTTTTCGTCACTGGAATTTTTCTGTGTGACTTCAAACAGCCTCTAATTCCTGAAGTTTCCAAGGCAACTTTGGAGGCTGAGCAAACCCTCGCCTCTAGGAACCAATCTCAAGGATAATATTTTTATTAACAGTTAACGAAGAGAAAGACATAGATGGGAGGCTCATGGAAAGGCAGGATCTGATGGAATGGCAGAGCAGGCTTGAAGGGCTGAATGGCCCCCTGTTGCTCCTAGTTTGTGGATGAACTGTAAGAATGAAGAGAGAGTGTGGAGATCAGAGTGTTTAATTCCAGGGCCAATGATATGGTACTCAGGAAAGGGGGAGCTGGTTAAAATTGTATTAGAGATAATGGGAGCTGCAGATGCTGGAGAATCCGAGATGACAAGGTGTAGAGCTGGTTGAAGGGTCTAGGCCCGAAACATCAGTCTTCCTGCTCCTATGATGCTGGCTGGCCTGCTGTGTTCATCCAGCCCCACACCTTGTTATCTAAGAGGGAGCTGGTGTTTGGTATGAGGGTCCACTTTAACCTGAGTTGCACCAGTACCCAGTTGGGGAGGTGATGGCCTAGTGGTGTTATTGCTGCTCTGTTAATCCAGAGACCCGGAGATTGTTCTGGGGCCCTGGGCTCAGATCCTGCCATGGCAGACGGTGGAATTTAAATTCGATTAAAAATATCTGGAATTAAGAACTTAACGATGACCATGAATCCATTATCAATTGTTGGAAAAACCCATCTGGTTCATTATTGTCCTTTAGGGAAGGAAACTGCCATCCTTACCTGGTCTGGCCTACATGTGACTCCAGACCCACAGCAACATGGGTGACTCTTAGCTGTCCTGTGGGCAATTAGGGATGGGCAATAAATGCTGCTTGGTCAGAAATGCCCTCATCTCATGATTGAATTAAAAAAACCCTAGCGAAACATGTACGACTTCAAACTAGTGCATGATTGAGATTTCAGGTGAAGGCAAATTATAACGCTGAAAACTTCCGGTGCAGAGCAGTGACTTGGATAAATCTAAGCAGAGTGTGACAGGATGGGAAAGTTTATGAATAACAATAGGGCACAAAAGACTAAGATCACATCAAGGAAAACTAGTGAAAGGAAACAGTCATTTAAAAGTACAGGATTGAGTGTCATTGAGAAAACCAACACGTTTTTGGAGCCTCCTGCACTGCCACAATGATGCCACCCGAAGGTTGCAGGAACAGCAACTCATATTCCGCCTGGGAACCCTGCAGCCATATGGTATCAATGTGGACTTCACCAGTTTCAAAATCTCCCCTTCCCCTACTACATCCCTAAACCAGCCCAGTTCGTCCCCTCCCCCCACTGCACCACACAACCAGCCCAGCTCTTCCCCCCCACCCACTGCATCCCAAAACCAGTCCAACCTGTCTCTGCCTCCCTAACCGGTTCTTCCTCTCACCCATCCCTTCCTCCCACCCCAAGCCGCATCCCCATCTACCTACTAACCTCATCCCACCTCCTTGACCTGTCCGTCTTCCCTGGACTGACCTATCCCCTCCCTACCTCCCCACCTATACTCTCTCCACCTATCTTCTTTACTCTCCATCTTCGGTCCGCCTCCCCCTCTCTCCCTATTTGTTCCAGTTCCCTCTCCCCATCCCCCTCTCTGATGAAGGGTCCAGGCCCGAAACGTCAGCTTTTGTGCTCCTGAGATGCTGCTTGGCCTGCTGTGTTCATCCAGCCTCACATTTTATTATCTTGGAATCCTCCAGCATCTGCAGTTCCCATTATCTCTGATACTACGTTTTTGGAGCTTTTGGTCATCAGGATAGAATTGCAAAGATACCAAATCTCAATGTGAACTGTTGAATATTTTGCAATGCCTAACACTGTCAGATCATGGGATAACAAGGTGTGGAGCTGGATGAACACAGCAGGCCAAGCAGCGTCGTAGATGTTGTGTTCATCCAGCCCTATACCTTGTTATCTCAGATTCTCCAGCATCGGCAGTTCCTGCTGTCTTTGTAACTACCAGATCATGGTTGGTGTAGCTTGCTGGGTCTAAGACCCTACTTGATCAACTGTGGTTGGGGAGAATCAGTAAGGAGGCTGACTGAAAAAGGGCTTTAGTCTTTAATAAGGTGCAGGCTATTGGATGATTGCAACTGGGTGCTAGTTAGAAGTCACATCACGCCAGGTTATAGTCCAACTGGTTTATTTGAAAGCTTGTGATTTCAAAGATATCTGTTGGACTATAACCAGGTACCATGTGATTTCTGAGTTTGTCCACCCCAGCCCAACATCATGGGTAGAAGTTCAACATTGCTACAGAGACAACAAAAAGACTGAGATGAATAAAGTCAATAAACTATGGGTGCTGGGAATCAGAAGCAAAAGCAGAAAATGCTGGGAAACCTCAACAGGTTTGGAAGCATCTTCAGAGAGAAATCAGAGTTAACGTTCTGAGGAAAGGCCTGAAATGTTAACTTTGTTTTCTCTGCACAGGTGCTGCCAGACCTATTGAGTTCTCCCAGGAAGGCTGAAACGATAGCTTTGATCTCTTTGAGCTCTGAAGCTGTCCCACTTTTTTCCCAGCATGAGTCCTTATGGCATCTTCAGTTTGGCTGGAGCTTGATGTAGAACCCAAAGTTAACTCTCTCAGAACCATTATTCGATGCAACAGAATAACAATAAGCTGTGTGAGAAACGGGACCTGATTGTCAATGTAAATTGTTACTCCTTGTGAAGTTTGGTATTCTTATTGCTGTATCCTAATGAGTGCTGGATGATAAACTCTGGCAACATATCTCTTTTGCACAGGAGAGCTTAATTACATCTGCGTTCAAATTAAATGCTTAAATAGGGAAATGGATTTGATTCAAATAGACATTACAGATATGGGGTTGCAAAGTGACCAAGAGGACCAAATATTCTGGCATTTGTGTTTTTAGAAAAAGTTTTTTATTCTTTTGTGGGATATGGTCATCGTCAGCTGGCCCAGGATATATTGCCCATCCCTTGGGGCCCTTGAGAAGGTTGTGGTGAGCTGTCATCAAAAACCGTTGCAGCCTACCTGCTGTGGGTTGACCCGCAATGCCAGTCGAGAGGGAATGCCAGGAATTTGATCCAGCAACAGCAAAGGAACGGTGATATTTTCCCAAGTCAGGATAGAGAGTGGCTTGGAGGGCAACTTTCAGAGTTGGTTTGATCAGTGGCAAGCATCACTTCATAAAATCCCTGCAGTGTGGAAACAGGCCATTCGGCCTGACAAATTCATACCACCCCTCTGAAGAGCACCCCACCCAGACCCAATACTCCTGCATTCCCCTTGTCTAACTCACCTAACCTCAACATCCCTGGACACTATGGGCAATTTCCCATGGCCAATAACCTGCACATCTTCAGACTGTGGGAGGAAACCGGAGCACCCAGAGGAAACCCACGCAGGCATGGAGAGAAGGTGCAAACTCCCCACAGACAGTTACCCGCGGTTGGAATCGAAGCCGGGTCCCTGGTGCTGTGCTAACCACTGAGCCACCGTGTCGTCTCGAAGGGAATGACATTTGTGCCACACAAGTGCCAGGCAATGATCATCATCAGTGAGAGAAAATCTAGCTATTGGCCCTTTGCTGTTTAATGGCATTACCATTCCCCACGAGTCACATCCTGTAGATCATTATTAAGCAGAAACTGAAGCGGGCTAGCCTCATAAATACAATGGATACAAGTGTAGGTCAGAGGCAAAGAATTCTGCAATATCTCACCCCTGGATTCCCCAGAACATGTCCACCATCAATAAGGGACAAGTCAGAAGTGTGATAGAACTGCCTCCTCTTACGTAGTTGGGTGTAGCTTCAACAAAACTCAAGAAATTCAGTGGCATCCAGACAAAGCAGCTCATTTAATTGGCATATTGCCTACTACTGACACACAGTGCCAGGTGTGTGTATCATCTTTAAGATTCACTGCAATAGCTCACCAAGGCTCCTTTGACAGCACCTTCTAAACCAAAACCACTTCTATCTATAAGGACAAGTGGAGCAGGTACATAGGGACATTAACACCCAGCAAGCTGCCCCCCGCCCCCACCAAGCCCTCACCATCCTGACCTCAAAATATATCACCGTTCCTTCACTGTCACTGGGTCAAAATCCTGGAATTCCCTCCCGAACAGCATGGTGGGTCAACCCACAGCACATGGGCTGCAGCGGTTCAAGAAAGGCAGTTCACCCCCACCCTCTCAATCAGCAACTAAATAAATGCTGGGCCCTGCCAGTGATCCTGTGAATTAATTTTTTAAAAAAGATTCAAAGGAAATGAGGATCAGAGGGAAGATCAGAAAAATCGTTTTCACTCAGGGGATGATAGAGGCCTAGAACGGACAACCTGAAGGGTAATCGAGGCAGAAACCCTACCAAATCATTTAAATGTAGCTGGATGTACAGAAGCGTCCAGTGATGGAGGCTGAATGGTTCATTTTTGATAGGTATGCATGCAATGTCCGAGTGAGCTCTTTCCACATTTTCTTGAATCTTAAATGCCTGAAAAGGAGGAATGTTCAGCGATGATTGGAGAATTTGTACGTAAGGTGGTGCTGTAAGTGGGGACTCATAAACTTTTCATTTTCAACAGTAATTCTATTGCTAATTCTATTTCCATTTCTAATTCAAATTCTATTTCTAATTCTATTTCTATTTCTAATTCTAATTCTATTTCTATTTCTGTTTCTAATTCTATTTCTAATTCCATTCCTAATTGTGTTTCTAATTGTATTTCTAATTCAAATTCTATTTCTAATTCAATTTCTAATTCTATTTCTATTTCTAATTCTATTTTTAATTCTATTTCTAATTCTGTTTCTAATTCTAATTCTGTTTCTAATTCTAATTCTATTTCTAATTCTACTTCTAATTCTAATTCTATTTCTATTTCTAATTCTATTTCTATTTCCAATTCTATTTCTATTTCTATTTCTAATTCTAATTCTAATTCTGTTTCTAATTCTGCTTCTAATTGTGTTTCTAACTCTATTTCTAATTCAAATTCTATTTCTAATTCTATTTCTAATTCTGTTTCTAATTCTATTTCTAATTCTAATTCAATTTCTAATTCTATTTCTAATTCTAATTCTATTTCTAATTCTATTTCTAATTCTAATTCTATTTCTAATTCAATTTCTAATTCTATTTCTAATTCTAATTCTATTTCTAATTGTTTCCTAATTCTATTTCTAATTCAAATTCTATTTCTAATTCAATTTCTAATTCTATTTCTAGTTCTAATTTTATTTCTAATTGTTTCCTAATTCTATTTCTAATTCAAATTCTATTTCTAATTCAATTTCTAATTCTATTTCTATTTCTAATTCTATTTCTAATTCTATTTCTAATTCTAATTCTTATTCTAATTCTATTTCCAAGTCTGATGAACCCTCAAAATTTTATTTGTTTCAATGCAGTCACCTTTGACTGCACTAAACTCCAGAGCATACA
Organism: Stegostoma tigrinum; assembly: GCF_030684315.1. NCBI lineage: Eukaryota > Metazoa > Chordata > Chondrichthyes > Orectolobiformes > Stegostomatidae > Stegostoma > Stegostoma tigrinum. The sequence continues at coordinate 7,486,498 of NC_081389.1, read as the reverse complement.
GGCCCAGCCTGTCTAACCTTTGCTGCAGAAAGGGATTCGCTCACTGAAGGTGCACCGACAATCAAACCTGGACTCAGTGACGAAAGGACCAACGTCAGCCCTTTTTTACTGTTCAGTTCAGCTCACAGAAACATTGTGAAGAGCAATCTGGTCCCTAAGAGGTTGTAATTTTGCTGCAGGTTGGATTTCCTCCTGGACCCTGGTGATGTTCATTCACCCAATCACAAGCAGGAGAGACCAGCGGAGAGTGATAGAATCCCCGCAGTGTGAAAAGAGACCATTCAGCCCAAAGAATCTGTGCCGACCTTCTGGAGAGCACACCCCAACCACACCCACTCCCAACCCAAACCCCATCCTAACCCTGTATTTACCAGGGCTAACCCACTTAGCCTGTACAACCCTGGGTACTATGGACAATTCGTTACTCTGAGGAAGCAAAGGTAAGGAAGTGTTTTTCCTGTTTTTAGATTATTTATTTGGGGAAATGCTTGCAAATTCCCATTGAATGGAAGTTTACAAATAAGGAAGTTAGGAGCGCGACTGGGTATAGCATAAATTATTTGATCTGAATATGACTCCTACAAACACACAAACCAATGCTATTGAAGCAGACAAAATAAACCCAGAGCCCATTGAGCAGAAGGGAAAGGATTTCAATTTCCATTAAAGCTTTCCTGACCTCCAAAAGTGTTGTAAATCCAATATAGTCCTTCTGAAGATTGGCCATGGTTTCATTGTTGGGACGTAATTGAGGGAAGAAGGGAGCACTGTCTACTGTACCTGTAGGAATCAGGACAGAACCTGGGAGCCTGCTGCTGGATTCCCTTTATGAAATAAATGCAGTAACACAAGGCTCTTGTGTTACAGCAATAGTGTCCCTACCTCAGTCAGTTGAGTCACATTCATGCCCCACCTGCTGCAAAAGTCTATCTTTACAACTCAGGTTTCTTTTTCTGGAAATGCTATCACACACAAACCAAACATCTTTTGCCCCATCACCAAATCATCATTTTTTGTTTGGATTCCAATTATTTTTCTTTCTTTTTTCTTCTTTTTTTAAACCTGCAAGTGCTATGACACCGAGCCAAGCAATTTTCCTATCACCAAATTAGAGTGCCGTTTTTGTTTTGTTTAATTTTAAACAATGAAACGGGAGGCAGTGACCTCGTGGTATTATTGTTGGACTGTTCATCCAGGTTCTGGACACCTGGTTCAACAGGGCAGAGGGTGAAATTTGAATCCATTAAAAATCTGAAATTAAGAATCGAAAGATGACTGTGAATCCATTGTCAATTGTCAGAAAAAACTCATCTGATTCACTAATGTCCTTTAGGGAAGGCAACTGCCATCCATACCTAGTCTGGCCTACACGTGACTCCAGACCTGTAGCAATGTGGTTGACTCTTAAGGGCAGTTAGGGCAGTTAGGGATGGGCAATAAATGCTGCCTAGCCACTGAATCTCCCACCCAGTGAATGAATTTTTTAAGAAGTAGTTGCTCTCAGTAAATCACCCAGGGGGCTGGCCAGATAGGTATAATGCAAGCTATCAAAAGACGAGGAGGGAAGGAAGGAGCTAAATGAAAATGGAGTTGGTGGCAGGGAGGGGGTGGGAAGAAAAGGCACTGTGACTCCTGTCGTGCCCACCTCTCTTCAAAGGGTCCGCAGCACCAATGGGCACCAGCTACTCTCTCTCCAAGGATACCTGGGCACCATTGTAGCCATGGAAGACCAGCAGAGTGTCAGCAGAAATGACTCCCTCCACACTTAATAGCCAGCCTGGAGAGACCCAGGGTCGCCCGTTGGTTAGCACCAGGGACCCAGGTTCGATTCCAGCCTCGGGCGACTGTCTGTGCAGAGTTTGCACATTCTCCCCGTGTCTGCGTGGGTTCCCTCCCACAGTCTAAAGGTGTGCAGGTTAGGGTGGACTGTCCATGCTAAGCTGCCCATAGTGTACAGGGATGTGCAGATTAGCTGGGTTATAGGGTGATGGGTCTGGGTGGGATGCTGCGAGGGTCGATGGGCCGAAGGGCCTGTTCCCACACTGTAGGGTTTCTATGGCGATGATGAAAAAGAATCACAAGACAATCCAGTGACTTGCCTACATCCCCCTGATGAGCAGGTTGATCTAAGGAAAACATCCAGCACAATGATCAGCCACTATTGAATAACTCTCTGCTCTGTGTAAACAGAAAGAGACCTCAATTATAACAGAATGAGTTTGAACAGCGCAATTTATTACCCAATCAATTCATCGAGCCTGTAATTGGAATCTGAAAGGCTTACAGCGTCATGCTTCAAAGGCAGGAAGTGGATTGTATCAGACTTTAAACACAACACTTCAGCTGGTAGTAGCAAGGCTTTTAGTGGTGAAGTGGTAGAGGCCCTACCTCAGGCTCAGGAGACACAGGTTCGGGTCCTGCCTGGTCTAGAGAGCTGCGTGACAGTCATCCAAAAACAACTTGGCCAAAAATATTTGAAGTTTGTGAACCAGAATGCCTCAGAAACATACTTGGGAATGCAATGTTTCTTAAAAAGAGTCGGTGAAGGAACGAACCTGGCAGTGGGGCCGTGGTGGTTGTGTCCCTACCTCTGGGCCAGGAGGCCTGGTTTCAAATCCCACCTGCTCCAGAGGTGTGTGACAATGTCTCTGAACAGGCGGAGTAGGAAAAATGTAAGCATAGTGCCAGCTTATAATGGATCAACGGTGCAGGAAAACCTCTAAATGTGTGTGTGTGAGTGTGTGTGTGTGTGTGTGTGTGTGTGTGTGTGTGAGTGTGTGTGTGTGAGTGTGTGTGTGTGTGTGTGTGTGTGTGTGTGTGAGTGTGTGTGTGTGTGTGTGAGTGTGTGTGTGTGAGTGTGTGTGTGTGTGTGTGTGTGTGTGTGTGAGTGTGTGTGTGTGTGTGTGTGTGTGAGAGTGTGTGTGTGTGTGTGTGCGCGCGCGCGCGTGTGTGAGTGTGTGTGTTAGTCTGTGTGTGTGTGTGTTTTAGACTGTGTGTGAGTGTGTGTGTGTTAGTCTCTGTGTGTGTGTGTTAGTCTGTGTGTGTGTTTTAGTCTGTGTGTGTGTGTTAGTCTGTGTGTGTGTGTGTGTGTGTGTGTCTCTGTGTGTGTGTGTGTGTGTGTGTTAGGCTGCGTGTGTGTGTGTGTGTGTGTGGTGTGTGCGTGTGTGTGTGTTTGGTGTGTGTATGTGTGTGTGTGTTGGGGGTGCGCGGGGGGAGGCTGTCAGTGTCTATGTTCACAATTGAATATAAATGAGAGATGTTTAATGTACTGAGCTCCAGATCACATCACCAGCAGCATTGAGCTTGCTGTCACTCTATAACAAGTGCTTGCTCAGGCAGGGGCCTGTTCCCTTACCAATACCAGCCCTCCCCTGCAGCTCTTAACAAGCTTGCGATCAATAACAATCAGCACTAAAGGAGCTGGAACTTTTACAAATGTTGGTTCCATCACAAAACACATTCCCTGGACCTCTGACGGCTTTCTTTCTGATGAATTTTTAATTTTTTTTCCTTAACAAAGAAATGTCTCTTCTCTGATTCAAAGAAATAGCTGTAAGTAACGTGATAAAATGGAGCTATCCTATCACTTTCTGCTTTTAGTGTCAAGGCAACAAATTGTCAGGCGCTTTTGATTAGGCAGATTCTTTTGTTCCTGACCTCCAAATCATGAAAAACATGCTCTTTGCATTTGAATATGATATGAGGAGGCCTGTAATGTGCTGGTTATAAAACTGCAACAGTGCCCAAGGCAGCACCTGTAACGGGGGGGGGGGTCACCCTGACTCACTGGCAGATTGGAGCGGTGCTCCTCACACTGGGCTAGTTTATTAGGCTTAATGAGCAAGGCTTGTCACTTCCTCGGTGATTGAACCGAGCACTCCGTGCTCCCATCTCCGTTGGCCCCACCACTTGAAAAGTGGGCGCCCCAGGCTGAGAGGTGTTGCGAGCAAAAACCACGCTCTCCAGCAACAAGAATGGCGAACTCCAGCACCAGTTTCCCCCCATCCCAGCACCATTGCTCCCAGTGCGTTGTGCGTCCTAAAACCCAGTCACTTGGCTCTCCATTCTAATTCATATGGAGTGTCTGCTTCGCAAATGTTTAATTGCTGATTGAAAAGCCTCTGTAGACTGGGGCCCCTTAAGTAAATAGCATTTTATTATTAGTCTGCACAGATTGTATTGAAATATATTGATATATATTCTTAGCTAAATAGGATAGATGGTTCACGGCAGCCTTTGATGAAACGATTTGTTAGAATGATTGCTATGAACTACAATATAATGCAGCTGCAATATCTACAAGGTACAACATCTGTCAGTGTCATTCTCCCAAGTGGAAGTGCACAATCTGATTCCAGATTCAGCCAGCTGATTCTTCCAACCATCCACCCTCGGCTCCCAATCAGTCCAGGCGCCTCTCCATCTCCTCCACCCTGCGCACTGTCAAAACGCTCCCCTTATGGGGGCACAGAGCTCCTCATGAGTGAACCAGAAGGAATGATCAGGAACTCGGTGACCACAACACATCCACTGATGAGTTTACACTTTGACCCCGCAGCTCTTGCGAGGCAAGCGACGATGTCCCTATCTCAGGGCCAGGGGGTGACAAATCTCGCCAAGGCGTGTGACAAGATTTTTGAGCGGATTAACAATCGGAGCCTTGTGGTACAGGGATAGTGTCGATGGGGGCATGGATCTGGTGAATGATTAAGGTCTTTTCCCCAGGATAGTGGAGAGGGGAAAGATTTAAAAGGGTCCTGAGGGGTGATTCTTTCATGCAGTTGGCGGTGCGTGAATAGATTGAGTTGCCAGAGGAGGGGGGTGGAGGCTGGTACAGTTACAAGGTTTGAACATCTGGATGGTCACACGAATAGGAAGGATTTAGAGGGATATGGGCCTGGAAAATGGGATGAGATTAATTTAGGGTATCTGGTCGGTATGGATGAGCTGGGCCAAAGAGTCTGTTTCCATGCTGTACATCTCTATGACTCTGTGACTAAGTTTCATCAGCTGAGAGGTGTGTCATAAGGTTGGGTTTTTGCAGCTCAATCCCTTGGCCTATCATGTTTGTGTGTGTCATCTATTCTAATCCCATTTCCCAGCACTTGCCTGTAGCCTTGTGGCACTTCAAGTGATCATCAGAATATTTGCTCAATGTCTTCAGGGTACTGCTCCAGCCACCTCCACAGGCAGTGAGTTCCAGACACCCACCATCCTCTGGGTGAAAAACCTCTTCCTCAAACCTCCCCACTAAACTTCTTGCTCCTTACCTTTAAAACTGCGCTCCCTGATTCTGAATCCTCCAGTAAGGGGAAAAGATTCTCCCTATCTACCCTATAACATTAAACACCTCAGTCAGGTGTATCTACTCTCTCTTTTCATAGCTGAAACTCTCCAGCTCAGGTAGCATCCTGGGGAATCTCCTCTTGCCTCACCTCTAGTGCAATTTCATCCTTCCTATCGCAACCAGAACTACTCATTGCCCTCCAGCTGTGGCCCAACTAATATTATAGTTCTGAGGAAGAGTCACCAGACCTGAAACGTTAACGCTGTATTCTCCTCCACAGATGCTGCCAGACCTGCTGAGCTTTTCCAGCAACTTCTGTTTTTGTTCCTGGTTTATAGCATCCGCAGTTCTTTTGGTTTTTAACTATCTGACCTGTCGCCTTCAAGGATCTACAGACTGACAGAACAAGATCCCTCTGGGGTCCTGCCATTCAGTTTAGGTGGCAAGGTGGCTCAGTGCTTAGCACTGCTGCCTCACAGCGCCAGGGACCCAGGTTCGATTCCAGCCTGGGGCGATTGTCTGTGCAGGGGCTTGCACATTCTCCCCGTGTCTGCGCGGGTTTCCTCCGGGTGCTTCCGTTTCCTACCACAGTCCAAAGATGTGCAGGGGAGGCAATGGCCTAGTGGTATTATGACTGCACTATTAATCCAGTGACCCAGGTATTATTCTGTGGACCCTGGCTTGAATCCTGCCACGGCAAATGGTAGAATTTGAACACTTATTTAAAAAAACCAGAATTAAGAGTCTAATGATGACCATGTCGATTGTCAGAAAAACCCACCTGGATCACTAATGTCCTTTAGAGAATGAAACTGCCATCCTTACCTGGTCTGGCCTACATGTGACTCCAGACCCACAGCAATGCGGTTCACTCTTAACCGCCCTTGGGCAATTAGAAATGGGCAATAAATGCTGGCCTAGCCAGGGATGCCCTCTTTCTGTGAATGAAACTTGAAAAAAGATATAAAAGGCAAGGTAGATTGGCTATGGGAAATATAGTGATCTGCATGGGATGCTTTTTGGAGGAGCGGCATGGATTCAATGGGCTGAATGGCCTCTTTCCACACCATAGGGATTCTATGATACCGCCTAACGTTGGTGGTTCTTCTGAAATGCATCACCTCACACTTTTCACAACTAAATTCCATTTGTTACTGTTCAGGCCATCTGACTGGCCCACCTATATCATCCTGTAGTTGAATGTTATCCTCCTCACCATATAACACGCTGTAAATTTTTGTGTTACTTGTCAACTTACTGACTCTACTTCCTGGATCATTAATGTACACAACAAACAGTGAGAGGCCCAGTGCTCAAACCTGTGTGGTACACCCCTGGTTGGAAGCTTTCAGTCACACTGCAATTACTGGACTGATGAACGATAGTCCCAGGCTAATGCTGAGAGGACACCATGGAATTTGCATTCAGTTAATAAATGCAAAGTTTAAAGCTGGACACCGGAATGGTGAGCATTGTTGTCACAAACCCATCTGGTTCATTAATGCCCTTCAGTGAAGAAAATCTACCACCATTTCTGGTAATTGAACCTCTTCCCAAGGTGGCCATTTGGTTGGAGGGCAGTTATGATTGGCCTTGCCAATGAACCCACATCTCATGAAATTAAAAAAGTGCATACTCATGCAAAGATACAGCATAAAAGGAAGCTACTCAAATTCGCTGTCGATGTGTCAGGGACTGAGACGCTATATTCTGAAGCAGCTGACGTTTTTGCGATGGATACACAAATTCCTGGTGATTCGATATCTGGAAGCAATAAACCATGCCCAGTACTGGGCAATGCACTTTGGGGACATATCTTCCCCTCCAAAGGAATGCAAATGAGATTTCACCAAAATAATAAAAAACGAAAGATGCTTTAAATCAGGAGCAATAAAACACAATTGCTGGAAAAGCTCAGCAGGTCTGGGAGCGTCTGCGAAGGGAAAAAGACAGAGTTAACGCTTCGGGTCCAGTGACCCTCCCTCAGAACAGAGCCCATTCTGAGGAAGGTCACTGGCACCGAAACGTTAACTCTGTTTTCTCCTCCACGGATGCTGCCAGACCTGCTGAGCTTTTCCAGCAATTTTGTTTTTGTTCACCAAAATGGTGCCAGGGTTCCAGGGGTAGGTTCTAAGAAGAAGTCACCTAAACGCCGTTTTTAAAAGGCTGAAGAAGTGATTTTATTGAGGCCTTTAGATTTATTACAGCTTTCAGAAGATCTTGGTGGGATGTGTGGGGGGAAATGCAGTCTATCAGCTGCGCAGTGCACACAAGGGTGTAATACCTTGATTTTGGAGGTGCAGCATTCAGGAGTAGAATTAGAAAGCATTGCTTCGCACAAAGTGTGGAACTAAATCTCAGAATCTCTTGAGGCTGCAGCACAACTGACGATTTAAAATGAAGAGATTAAGTCTTTATTTCTCACTTTGCCACAGAAGAACACAAAGGTGGAGCTAGAACGCAGATCAACGATAATCTCATTACATGGCTAAAGATATTAGAAAGCTGAACCTGACCTCTTTCTATGTACAGCAGATTTCACAGCTAACAATGGCTTTGCAGGATTTTAATTGGGCATAACTCTACAATAGGAAATGTTGGGAGGGATATGAGCCAGGAGCAGGTAGGTGGGACTAGTTTAGTTTGGGGTTATGTCCTGCATGGACTGGATGGGCCGAAGGGTCTGTTTCTGTGCTGTGCAACAAAGCCAGAAAAACTGGCAATCAGGAGGTTTGTCGTGTGTATTGAGAATGAAAGATGGAGGCGATGAAAACTTTTGCTCATTCATGTTACTTTAAGGTTGTTTGTTGCCTGCCTGCTTGGCCAGAGCGAGAGCAGTTCAAAGTCAACCACATCGCACCCACACAGATATAATGGGACATCTCTCCTTCCCAATACTTGTGAATTAGATGAGTTATAATAATTCGAATCATAGAATCCCTACAGTGTGGAAGCAGGCCACGCGACCCATCAAGTCCACACTGACCCTCTGAAGAGCATCCCACCCCATGCCCATAACCCCACATTTCCCATGGCCAATCCACCCTGACCTCTATGTCTTTGGACTGTGGGAGGAAACTGGAGCGCCCAGAGCAAACCCATGCAGATACAGGGAGAATGCGTAAACTCCACACAGACCGTCACCCGGGGGTGGAATCGAACCTGGGTCCCTGGTGCTGAGAGGCAGCCGTGCTAACCACTGAGCCTCCCTGGTAAAGGTCATGTCACCATAGTCTTACCAGAGCATAGGGCTGCTTTCTCTTTGGAGAGAGGTGACGGGTGCTGGCTTAGTGCTGAGGGTCACCACGCTCCAGGTGAGGGGAGAGGCTCATGGTAACCTCAGCTGGCGCAGGAATTGAACGCACAACGTTGGCATCACTCTGCATTGTTAACCAGCCAACTGAGCTAACTTACCTACCTCCCCTTTCATCAGCTACATCAACACTAGAGTTCACGCCCGGATTTTTAACTGTTAATTCATCGATTGAATTCATCAACTGAACTTAGACTCAACCGGCTGTGACAGTGGGGTTTGAGTAGACATTCCCCAGGGCAATAGCGTGGACCTACTGAATTAACAGCCTTGTAACATCACCACAAAACCAGCAGTAGGTCCTCCAATTATAAGGAGCAATTCTGGGATATGTGCACTGTAATGGAATAGTGTGGAAAGTGGAATGGAGAGGTTGGCATAGACTCGATAGGCTGAAGGGCCTCCTCTGCACTGCCCGACTCAGTAGGGGACTTGAGGAATTTTTTAAAAATGTGAACGAGCACATGGTCTGTGGCAGTGCTGGTTGGAAAGGGTTTCTTTTATCACATCATTCACAAGTAACATGGAGAAGGAGCAACGTTTTTAGCCTGGTGATTATTTCGGGACAATTTTCATCTTCAACTTATCCTTGCAAAGAAATAGGGAAGAAGACAGAAAACAAAAGCAACATGCCAAAACACTTTGTCTTGAGGATGTGGCCTGTATAATTTGTTTCTATTAGTAGTTTGGCAGGAGATTGCTGGTGTCAAATTGGTCTGCATGCAACTTGACTGTAATTCTTATGAACTTAAACAAAAACTGCTTCTTCACAGCACAGACAATGAAAATCAATCACTACACCTCCAGGGGGAGAACATTATGTTGTGACGGAGGTGGTTGGCAAATGGAAAGATGTCCTCCTTATTTACCGGGACTATTGTTATGCTCTTCTGGGATATGTTTCATTTCTCAAATTCCTTGAGGATTCCCGAGTCATCTGCATGTGTTTTGCACAATCCTGTTGCTCTGAAAATGTGAAAAATGACTTAATGCTTGAAAAATCACATCCTTTTTTTTCATCTGGGTGTATTCGGCTCTGATAGAACTGCAAATGTCTTTGGAGATTCACTGAACTGTGCAAGTCCACAGATAGAAGCAGATTTGCTGCTCAAAGCAGCTCCCAGTGAATCCAGGGCTGATGCCACTGATGATAAAGCTGCAGGTGTATATCGAAAGAGATGATGTTAATTTGCTTTTGCTGTTGCGGTAAGCTGCTAACTTCCAGTTTGTTGTGACTGTCAGAAGATAACGCTGGTTATCGGACTATAATCCAAACTCAAACGTGCATTAACGAATACACTGCAAAGTGTCCCAGAGGTGGTTATTATCCAGCAATTCTACCATAGTGCTAAATCGGCTCATATCCTGTCATGATCGAGATGGCAGCCAGGGCTTGTGACAGTGGAAGAGTGCTTTGGTGGCTTTCTTATCCATGTGCTCCATTCAATGCTAGTGCCCACACACACAGACATACAGTGACTCAGGCACACAGACGTAGACATACACAGTCTCTCTCTCACACACTCACACACACATGGACACTCACACACACACACGGACACACAATCTCTCTCTCTCTATCTCTCTCACTCACACACACACGCACACACACACACACACACACACACACACACACACACACGCACGCAGTCTCTCTCACACACAAATAGACATGGACACACAGTATCTGTCACACAGACACAGATACACACACACAGGCTGTCTCTCTCTCTCTCACACACACACACACACACAGACACACACACAGTCTCTGTCACACATGGACACACACACACACACACACACACTCTGTCACACATGGACACACACACACACACACACACACTGCACACACACACACATAGACACACACACACACACACACACAGACACACACACCACACACAGACACACACACACTGCACACACACACAGTCTCTCTCACACACAGACATGGACACAGTCTCTGTCACACGCACAGACACGCACACACACAGACACACACAAACAGCCTGTCACATGCACAGACACACACACACACACAGTCTCTCGCTCTCACACACATACACAGACACACACACAGACAGACACAAGCATATACAGTCTCTGTTAGACACACAGACACAGACACGCATAGTCTCTGTCACACACACAGTCTCTATCACACACACGCACACGCAGGCACACAGTCTCTGTCCCTCTCTCTCACTCACACACACAAAGAGTCTCTGTCATCCACACACAGACACAGACACACACAGTCTTTATCACACACACACACACACACACACACACACACACACACACAGTCTCTCAGACACACAAGAACAGACAGTCTCGCACATGCACGCACACAGGCACAGTCTCTCTCACAAAAACACACACACATGTCACAAGCACTGTCTCACATTGACACACAGACAAACATGCAGTCACACACACACACAGTCACACATAAACACACAAATCGCATAGTTTCACACAAACACGATCACTCACTCACACACACCCACAATCTCCTGCCAAACAGACACACAAACAAATGAGCAGGAGGTGAAAATACAGTGGAACTTTCAACACTCTGTACCATCCAGACTCAGAAATCAAGCTACACTGGACATACACTTTCTTTTCCAATGAAATATTCAATGGTTTGAAAGCATAATTTTGTGTGACACTGAGTGCTGGCAATATAATTGGAAAATAGATTGAAAGTGCCTTCATTCCCAGAATCTGCCCCATCTAAATACACAATTCCAGAGTGTGATGGCATACTCCCCATTTGGCTCAGAAAAACACTCAACAATTTTCATGAATTGCCCCACTGAGCCTGGTATCCCATCACCCTCTATTTACACGTGGAGGGTCCTTGACACTGACCCAGCTCCCTCAGAGCCAGCTCTCAGAGTAAATGGAGCCTCTGATGCTCCTGTTTCTATCTGTCAGCCAGGGCTCCCTGATTGGATCGGATTAGCCCCAATCAGGGAATCTCATGTCCTATGAGATTCACCTGTCTGATATCATTATAATCACAAGATCTTTCAACCTCTGAGCTCGAGGACATAGGCAGGCCCTTTCTTTTGTCGCACCTCCTGGGCCTTTTAGCACCAGGTCAGGTTCCTTTGACTTGGCATCTCATATAGTCAGGGTGTAATGCTCCCCTCTTGCGTCTGGGGAGAAACTCAATCTCTTCTTCTGGCAAAGAAAAAGCACTAGATCCACCGGGGCCCCTCAGAGTCGGAGATATCTTTAACGCTGGACGGAGGGTTCTGGCAGCCGTTCTGAGGAGCAGGTTATGTTTTGTTCCTGCACGGTTTGCAAGCTCACAGCTTTCACATGGACCATGTGCTTGCTCAGGGCTGTCTCATCTACCCAACCGTTACGTCCTGGCCTTGCATTGACCAAACCTCCTACTCGGACTGGGCCATTCCTAGGTTTCTACACCAAATTTTTTTTCCCTTAGCAAAACTGCTGTCTCTTGCATCGCAGAGCCCAGCAGCCAGCATTGACGTTCCTGATGCCCAACCCTCCCCGACACCTCCAGGTCTGGGAAAATCGGATTTTACTCGGTGCGGAGTCTTCTCCCCATTCATAACTCTGCTGGAGCTATCCCTGTAATTGCATGTGGGATGGTTCTATAATCAAACAGGAGCTGGGACTGTTTGGTATTGAGTGAAGCTGTAAGCTTTCTGCCAAAAGATGGTGGATAATGTGGAGCTGAACTAATATAATCGAATCATATTCGACTGTTAGCTGTGATCAAGACTTTCGGGAGTCTGTGTATTACAAACGCTGTGTGCAGTTTTTCCTACCATCACCCCTGTGTTTGACTAATAAATTCTGTGCAAGCCCAACCATTTTCAGTGCATGTGTTCAATGACTAAGAATGTTGAGCCAAAGAAAGGACCTGCATATTCAATGCGTAACTGAGTCCAGACCATTAGTGGTAATTTATATCCTTGTTGGCTCTGGGCAGCACTCTGAACACTGCCCCGTCAATGCAGCTATGTCTGTATCCAATCCTGGCCACCAGACTTAACTTCTCACCAATATCTTCATTTTCGAGACCCCTGGATGATCCTGGTGGGATTCAGCCGGCATCTGGCATTGACCTTAGCTTGGGGCAATCATTCTTGCTCCCCCATAACAATATGCAGTTCTCTGCATCTGAAATCTCTCTGCATCTGAAAAGGTTTCAGCCCTGGCTGTGACGGCCCCTTGGCTCCCCCCATCACCACCAGCCTGTTACAGTTTTGCCAGGATCGGCTCTTACTGCGCCCAGAGCGGGATATTGTCAGCTGTGGCTGGAAGTGTGTCCAGAACATTTAAAACCGTTGCTGATTCTTCCTGTGGTGGTCCCACCGATGGTGTACCCACCAACAGGAGGCGGCTCAATGCATCTGCATTTGCTACTTGGCCTTGTGGATAGTGTTCCAACTTATAATTATATACACTTAGTATTAGACCTCTTTCCATGAGCCTAGTAGGGATTGTGTCCCATTATCATTACACGTTTTGCCCATAGCAGTATTGGTGGAACTTCCTGACTCCAAATCTGATCGCCGAACCTCTCCTCTATCCGGGTGTATTTACACTCCGCATTAACCAAAGTCTTGGATGCACACACCATTGGGCACTCCTCTCCATTCGACCGCCAATGAGTTAATATTACCTTGATACAGTATGTCAATACTAGATCTCACTTGGGATCATAGTGTACCAACACCTTAGAGGATGACAGCTGTTTCTTCACTTCCCAGAAAGCTGTGGCTTGGCTGCACAATCATTTCCAAGGCTGACCCTCTTCTAAGAGTTGATGCAAAGGTGTCAGGTTTGAGGCAGGTTGTGTGTGAACTTTCCACAATGATTCACCAGCCCAAGGAGAGAGCTAAACTTCAGTCTAGACGTGGGTGCCAGAGAATTTTTGATTATCCTCACTTTATCCTCAAATGGGTGCACCCCAGCTTTGTTGCCCCCATAGCCCCAGCAGGTCACTTGGGGAGCCCGGAGCACACATTTTTCCCTTCTTAAGCAAACATCCACCTGAGAGAAACATCTGAGAACCATATCCTAAGAACCCGGTGGTTCAGTGGTCAACACTGCTGCCTCACAGCACCAGGGACCCAGGTTCAATTCCAGCCTGGGGTGACTGTCTGTGTGGAGTTTGTGAATTCTCCCCGGGTTTGCGTGGGTTTCATCCCACAGTCCAACGGTGTGCAGGGTAGAGTGGATTGGCCATACTAAATTGCCCATAGTGTTCAGGGGTGTATAGGTTAGGTGGATTATATGGGGGTGGGCCTGGGTGAGATGCTCTGAGGGTTGGTTTGGACTTGTTGGGCTGAAGACCCATTTCCACACTGTCGGGATTCTATGATGAATATCCAAGTTCTCTCTGGTTATTAGCACATCATCTAGACAAATGGTGACCTTGGGTAGACCTTGCAGAATGTTCTCCGCTGTCTACTAGAAAAATTGCACAGGCCGATGATCGCTGAAATGGCAGCCTCCTATTCTGGTACAAACACTTAGGGGTATCAGCTGTAGCATACTTCTGGGAATCCCCATGACCTGCAAATACTGACACACATGGTTCACACCCAACTTTGAGAAAGACAGAACACCGCCCCCCGGCCCTGCCAGCTAAGAGTTTAAGTCCTTTGGGTTTTTAATCCAGCTGTGAAAAGTGGTTTACTTTTTGTTTGAAATTCCCACAAAGTCTAACAGACCCAACAGGTGTTACCATTGGTACGGCTGGCTCTGCCCGTGATTGCAAACTGGACTGCTTTCATGATTTCTTCACTCTCCAGCCTCCTCGTTTGTGTGCCTACCTTTGCCCATAAGGTAAATGGCACTGGGCAGACCTTACAGAATCATGGAATTGCTTCCTGGTCAACATGCAAGGTGGCCTCACCTTCTTTTATGGCCCCTAGACCTTTCCGACAAAATTTGAGGTATATAATTAGGACCTCGCTCATACAGCCATTTTCTAGTCGAAAAATGTTGGGCCAATCTAGCTGAATCTCTCTCAAACATTTTCAGCCCCATCAGGCTTGGGTCTGAGCCTTTTACCACAAATGGAGGTAACGGAACCAGCTGCTTCTCACAAGAGACTGGAACCAAAGTTCTACACTTAATCTGCAAAGTTTCCCTGGTATCCGTTCTCAGTCTAGCCGAAGTCTTGCACAAACTTAAGGATCGGAGGCCTGAGCAAATGTTATGAGAGGCTGGTTCTACAATTAGTGAAGCAGACATGCTGGTATTGAACTCAGGTAGAGACTGGTGACCATTTCACCAGACTTTTTTTTGATTGGTTCTGATTTGGATCTCACAAAGCAATATAACTGTTCCAAGCCAGGTATGGGGGAGTTTCCAGGGTGTGCAACCTCATGGATACCAGCCAATGAGTTCTGACTCCTTTGCTGTCTCGAGTACACGTATCAGCAGCAACTACAATGGTTTGCCATCCAGAACCTGAAGAAAACTTTAACTGTTTGGCCAGGGCTTGGCTTTTTTTTTTAAGGGTTTTGCTGTGGACTGACCTAGAGTCCCTCTGTTCAGGATGTGTCCTGAGTGGGGCTATGCAACTGTCTTCACTCAGGTGATATTCCCCAGGCTCAGTTGAACTGGTAAAGGGTATCCACTTCCATTGGAATAGCCCACATCTTATGTGCCCCACTGACTGCATTTTACAATGATAACACCAGATGTGGTGCTTGTTTGAAGTGCAGTTGGGCGTCAGCTAGTAGGTGCTGTAGCATGGTTACACCATTAATGTCACTTACCAAAAAGTCCCTCGGCATCTCATTAAGAGTTAAACCACAGTTATATACCTCTGTCAGTCATCTTAACCTAGTCAGACATCTCAATACAGGTTTCCCTGGTTCTTGAATTGTCAAGTAAAGCCAATAGCATCTCAGAATCAGAGGAGGCATGGGGTTGTAATTTCCTTAACTAAATTTGCTAACTCTTGAAAAGTTTTAATATCTGGTGCCTCAGGGAAAGTTAAGCTTCTAATAATAAAAAAGCACTGCAGGCCCACAAGCTCTCAGAAGAATTACTCATTGCTTTTCATCTGTCCCAATGTCATTGGCCCAGAAAAATAACACATTCTTTCCACTTACTGGGCCCAGCCTTTGACAGCAAGGTCAAATAAGTCAGCCTTCCAAAATAATGGCTTCATACCAGAAATTCTTACCCCAACTCAAAGACTGTTCTGAGTGACATTTTTCAGGAACATGTTGTACTCTCATCTATACTGAAATAACTCTACAGAGTCTGGTATCCTGTCACTATTTATATGTGGCAAGTCCTTAACACTGACCCAGGTCCCTCAGAGTGCCAGAACCCCTGATGTTCCTGTTTTTATCTGTCAGCCAGGGTTCCCTAATTGGATCAGATTAACAACACCCAAACAGGGAACTCATGTTCTATGAGGCCCACCTGTCCGACCTTGTTACAATCACAAGCTCAATCACAAGCTCAGCACCATCCAGCACTAAGCAGCCCACTTGACTGGCACCACATCCACAAGCATCCATTCCCTCCATCACTGATGTTCAGCAGATGCAGCATGTACCATCTACAAAATTCACCAAGGCTCCTCCAGCAGCTCCTAACAAACTTCAAACACCTAGAAGGGTAACAGCAGCAGATACATGGGATTGTCACCTCTTGTGGCAAGTTTCCCTTCAAGCCTCAGACTTAGCTAACTTGGAGCCAATGATTACTTTAAGCTGCACTTACATACAGCTGTTCTGAAGATCCTCTCATACTGAGTGGTAACTAAACTCCATTCACAGCATTGACATCTGCTTCCAAGAGCTGGACCTCAAAGACGGATATAGAAGAAAAAAGTATTAGCGAGAATGCTGTTGGTATTATATCACCATTTCTTCCCTGTCACTGGGACAAAATCCTGGAACTGCCTTCCCTACCAGCACATCAGTAGCAGCACTCACTGCCTCCTTCCTGAGTCTTTACCAGCCACACTCAAACCCGAAAGAATGGTTTCTTTTTCTATAATTGTGCGGGAACATTTGCCCTGTACTTAGCAGAGACAAAGAACCTCCTCTGTTCTCTCCCCAGAGTCCTGCAAATCACTGTTCTCTTTTGAGGTCCTCCCCTTTGGGGGTCATTGGAGATCAATCTCAGGAATAGAAACAGTTTTCCTGATTCCCGTGGCTCTACTTGAGATCTGGTACCGAGAATCCTCCTTCTTCAAAGCACCGTCGTGGTGTGCCTAAGCGATACTACATTTTGGCAATCTGATTCACCAGGCCGGAAGTTGGGACATAGAGATGGTAAGGACCACCTAATCAGGCTACAAAAATAGGGCGTGTATTCTCTGGTGTGTGAAAAGTTAATGGATGATCTAATGGGTCTCTTTGGGTTGGCATTCTCTATATCGCACGTGCCAAGGTCTCATTTAATACGTGGTATTCCCACAGTTTCCCCATCTTCTCCAGGCCTCATAAGGCCTATTGAGGCCCTAAGTAATGGTTACCATCAAACTGAGTCTCGCTGTCATTCCATAGGGTGGTAGCTGGTGAGCTGATGACAGGCTGGGAGACCCTGCTCAACGTATTCCTTAATCGAGGGCAATGCCCTTGCTCCCACTTAATGTTAACTCTCCCACAGCCCAACCCCTTCAAACCCAGCCGCCCAACCTGTTCTCACCCTTCTCATTGCAGCCTGTTGACCTTTAAGCAGTCCTCCATCAGCATTCCTTTGTTCAGGGACAGCCCGTAGTCCCAGCAGTGGCCAACATCACAAACCTGGCACTGCTGGCGCTGCGGATTAGATTGATGTCAACCCTCCAAGGCAGGTCCTTTCCTCCAGGCAATGGCTTTACCTCAAGCCAATGGTGGTGTAGTGGCAATGTCCCTGGACGAGCAACCCAAAGCTTCATGTGGGATATGGGTTCCAATCCCACCCGTGGCGGAGTTAAGGTTACCAAAGAAAATCGCGAATTTAAAACTAGTCTCAGTGATGGAGACTACGAAATGACTGCCAATTGCTGTGAAAAATAGTGAAACTTTAGGGAAAGTAATTGGCCGTCCTTCCCTGCTCTGGTCTACATGTAACTCCAGTCCTACAATAATGTGATTGATTGGCTCTGGAATGGGCCTGTCATTGATGCCCATCATCCTGCGGATCTATAGGGAGAAATAAAGTGAGCTCCATGATGGTTGTAGAGCACATGGAGCTGTATAGCATGGAAACAGGGCCTTCGGCCCAAATGTGTCTACACCAACAAGCCATCCTTTCCCCATTTACCAGCACTTAGTCTGTACCCCTGTAAACCGTACCCATCCAGATGCCTTTTGAATGTTGTAATTGTACCAGCCTCCCCCACTTCCTCTGGCAGTTGGTGTACTCATGAGTGAGATCCCACATATTGCTTTTGTGTCAAGTAGAGGAAGCTATATAAAATACAGCCTTCTGAAATATTTAAAAGGTAGATCATAGATTCCCTACAGTGTGGAAGCAGGCTATTCGGCCCATCAAGTCCATATTGACCTTCTGAAGCGCATCCCACACAGCGTCACCCCCTATCCTATCCCTGCATTTTCTGTGGCTAACCCACCTAGTCCACACATCCTCGGACACGATGGAAAATCTATCCTTGAGCTTCTGCCTATGTGGAGCTGGCATGTTCTCCCCGTGTCCATGTGTGTTTCCCCCACAATCCAAAAATGTATAGGTTAGGGTGGATTGACCATGCTAAATGGCCCATGATGCAAGATGGGTGGGTTAGCCGTGGAAATGCAAGGATAGGGTGGGATGCTCTTTAATGGGCCAGTACAGATTGAATGGTCTGAATGGCCTCTTCTTACGCTGGAGGGATTGTATAATTCAACCTGTTCCTATACGTCAGTTTATTAATAGAGGAGTCCCACTACCCTGCTCTGAGTCTTGGCCCAATGATGGGCTTAGCCAATTCCCTTCGGAGAAGTTAACACTGAGCCAACTTCCAGCGCCCTTTCAGGCAGAACTGAACAACGACAAAAACAAAACTCCTTTTGTCAATCACCTGGCCAAGAAAATATGAAAAGCCGCTTCTCAGCGGCTGCCTGACCTTGTCAGTACTTTCGTTTTACGAAATCTGTGTCAGATGTTCTGCTTGCTGCTGTGAATGAATTCTCATCATTTAGCCTTGCCCATCCCTGCTGCTTTTGAACGCTATAAAGGCTCATTCTTCATCTCCTCCACTCCATGGTGAACAACCCCAGCTTCTTTAGCTGAAGTCCCTCATTCCTGGCACTTCAACCAAGTTAATATCCTCTGTATTTTTCTCAAGAAAAATTAATATTCTTCCTCAATCGAAAACAATACTCTAGCTGAAGCTTATAGAACCTCCTTGATCTTGTGTTCTGTGCGTTGGTTTCTAAAGCCTAGCATCTATATTATTTTTGACTGCCTTCTGAAATTCTCCTACAATCTCTTCTGTAACGACTGTACCCATGCACTCTGTACCTAAGATGATGTTGTAAGGGGTGACTTATCAACTTTTCCCTGTGCTCATTTGAGTACAAGACAATAAAGCTAATTCAATTCAATCACATATCAAAGCCCCAGCTCTCTCTCTCTCTGTCCTATCACTCGATTTGAAATCCAACTATTTTGATAAAGTTGATACAGTGTGGAGCTGGGGAAACACAGCAAGAAGCAGGAAAGTTGACATTTCGGGTTGGGACCCTTTGTCAGGCCTCTCATCATTCCTAATGAAGGGTCTCCACCCAAAACATCAGTTTTCCTGCTCCTCTGATGCTGCCTGGCCTGCTGTGTTCCTCCAGCTCCACACCGTGCTATCTCTGACTCCAGCATCGGCAGTTCCTACTATCTCCTATTTTGATTAAAATGCTTCTCCTCAGATCTTCAACTGGGAATATACATTTCTGCCTGCACGGCTGGAAATCAATGGGAATAAAAGGCAGGGAAACACGTTTGAACATAGAGCATAGAAATGTAGAGCACAGGAATGGTCCCTTCTGCTCACAATGTTGTGCTGAACATGATGCCAATTGAAACTATTCCCTTCTGCCTGCCCTTGGTCCATATCCCTCCATTCCTTGCATGTTCATTTATTGATGTGATTTATTGTCACGCTTACCTAAGTGCAGTGACAAGTTTTGTTTGTGAGCAGTGTAGGCAGACCATAGTAAGCAATGGTATACAGATCATAGGGTGAAATAAAACTTAGAATGACGTGTACAGGCTACATCACATAGGGGTGCGCTACGCCAGGTCATCGTTAACAAGATCAGCGTTATTTTAGAATTAGAATACCCTTTAATGTCACGCACACTCAGATGGGTGCAGTGAAAAGTTTATAATGTTGTCTCTCAGTGCCATCTGAGGCACCAAGCACCTCGGTACAGGTACTTTAAATGTTGTTGCAGAGTTGATATAGTGAGAAAAAGGACTAGCATGAAAATGCAGAGTTCGGAAGTCCAGGATAAGAATAAAAAGTGGAACAAAAACTGAAGTTGCTGGAAAAGCTCAGCAGGTCTGGCAGCATCTGTGAAGAGAAAAATTAGAGTTTACGTTTCAGGCGCGGTGATTCTTCTGCAGAACTGATAGTAGCTGGGAAAACATTGGCTTGTATACAGAAGGTAGAGTCGGGAAGGGGACAGGGAGTAAATGATAGGATAAAGGATAGAGCCCAAAAGAGGAAGAAGAGGTGTTGGATAGACAAAGAAGTTGATAAGGATCTGGCTGGGAGGGTGAATAGCTGTTAATGGGAACTGTTAGTGTCTAATAATAGGTAGTGTGTAATGGCAAGCGATGTGATAATAAGGCCTGGTGATTGGGGTGGGGGCTGGGACATGGGAGAGATCAGGCCCTAAAACCATTGAGCTCAATATTGAGTCCGGTCCCCAAGTGGAAAATGACATGTTGTTCTTCAAGCTTGCATTGAGCTTCGCTGGAGCACCGCAGAAAGCCAGGGAGCAGGGTGGTGTGTTGAAGTGGCAGGCTACTGGAAGCTCAGGGTCTGTTTGGCAAGCAAAACGTAGATGTTCTATGAAGCGGTCACCCAGTCTACGCTTCACTTCCCCAATGTAGAGGAGACCACATTTTGAGCAGTGAATGCAGTAGACTAGACTCTGGGAAGTGCAGGTGAAGTGTTGCTTCACCTGGAAGGAATGTTTAGGCCCTTTGATACTGGGGAGGAAGGAGGTAAATGGGCAGGTGTTAGGCCTTCGTCGGTCACAGGGGAAGGTGACATTGGGCTGTAGGTGAGGGGTTGGGAGTGAAGGAAGAGTGGACCAGGGTATTCCAGAGAGAACAGACTCTGTTGGAGGAAGGCGGACAAGGGAGGGGAGGGGACTATGGATCTGATGGTGGTATCTGACTGGAGGTGGCAGAAATGGCGATGCTTTGAATGTGGATGCTGGTGGGATGGTAGGTAAGGACAAGAGGGAACCCTATCGCTGTTGCAGGGGGGAAGAGAAGGAGTGAGGGCAAAGTGCAGGAGATGGGGCAGACCCCGTTGAAGGCCCTGTTGACAACAGAGCTGGGGAGAATGAATAAATCCTGTAAAGCATGCAATTTATAGTCCTTTACCACTGAGGCCGTACCCATTGGACGTCAGAACATGAGACCTCGCTGTGTCCACGTGCTGGCTCTGCCCAGGACTTTCCTTCGAGACATGTCACCAGGCTCCAGCCGTGACCCGGCTCCCAGCTCAGCCCACACACGCTCTGCTCCCCCCTCAGAACTCGCTTCTAGGACTTGACCTGGGCTCGCTCTGCTTCTATTCCAGTGGCGACTCAACTCCTGGCTCAGCCTGTGCCCGCTCTGCTCCCCGCTCCAGTCTCCGGCCAGAACTAGCTTCCTGGAGTCGGTCTCTCTGGCCACTACTGGCCTGCTGTGCTGGGCTGGTCTTGCACTTCATTCTCCAGTCCCTCCAGGTAGGGGACTTTAAGAATTTAAAAGTTGGGCTAGGTTGGTCGGTTGGTGAAGAAAAACTGCTGGAAGATGGTAAAGAAAGGAGAGAAGGAGTTGGCGAGCAGAGGAGCTCTGGCTGGGGCGTTCTACTCTGCCTCTATCTTATACAGAAACATGAAGTTAGAGAGTCCATTCATCAGTCTGATAACTGCCAGGAAGAAGCTGTTCCTGAACCTGCTGGTGCGTGTGTTCAGGCTTCTGTATCTTCCGCCTGACGGAAGAAGTTGTAGGAGGTCGTTACTGGAGTGAGAGGGGTCTTTGATGGTGTAGGTCGCCTTTCTGCAGCAGAGAGAGGTGGAAATGGAGTCCATGGATCCAAAAGTCCCCTAAACACCTCAATCATATCTGCCTCCCTGGCAGCATCTTCCAGACTCCTACCACTCTCTGCATGAAAAACCTGTCTCTTCGAACTTATCCCCTCTCACGTCTCCTCTAGTTTCAGACATTTGAGTTGTTGTTTAACTCTTTAATTTCCTGATGTGACTGCAGTGGTAAAGTCTCCTTTTTAAACAGACCGTGTCCCAGTGAGAAGCTCCAACTCTTGCAGAGTGAGACACTCATTTGTAAAGATAACGCACAGTGACAGACAGCTGATAAAGGTTCCAGTAGTCTGGGTTTGGGTTAATGAAAGCCTTACATATGTCTGTTGAATGACACAGTTTGGCATGAGGTAAATTACAGTAGGAAGATGCACTTTAATCAGGGACGGCAGGGTGCTGTGTGTTTGCATGTGCTATGTTAATTGGCATCATGCTGGCTCTTAGCCTGAGTATTTGGCTTTAATGGTACAAAGTGCAATGTTTTACATATTTCAACTGCCGTCTACAGCTGACATTTCACTAATTCCACATTGGTTTATCACCAAACGAAACAAGCCATTCTGAAGACTAACAACAGGGAACAGCAGTGCACCAGCCTTTAAACCATTTTGTAGATTTATACAGCTCCTTCCTTCATTAACAGACAGAAATTAGGAGAGCTTTAAATATGGCTAAACTTGTTTCATTCAGTTTGGGTGAAAATCTCATTAAATATTGACATAATCCTATCTTCTTCATTTGGCCCTCTGGAATGTGTTGGAAACAGTATTTGTTTAGATTTTGTTTCAATTTTAGAAGCGAGTGATGATTCAGAAGTCTGTACTTGCAATCTATTGTGAATCAGGAAAGATAATCCTGACTGATGCACTGATTTGCAAAACTAAAGCTTTCACAATGAAAAGTTGCACTGCGAAATGTCACTGCGGAAGGTTCCCTTCAAACTATGACCTAATCAATTAGATTATAGGCTTTAAAGTCACTGGTAAATGTGAGCAACGCTCGATGCTTTAGTCTGGTATTCCTCCAGCCAATATGCTTTCAGC
>NC_081389.1:7453584-7458584 GCF_030684315.1 Stegostoma tigrinum | reverse complement strand
TGTGTGTGTGTGTGTATGTGTGTGTGTGCAAGCATGAGTGTGGGTGTGTGCATGTGTGTGAGTGTGAATGTGTGCGTGTGAGTGTGTGTGTGAGTGTAAGCGTGTGTGTGTGAATGTAAGTGTGTGTGTGTGAGTGCATGTGAGTGACAACGTGTACATGTGTGTGTGTGCATATTTATGTGTGCCTTTATGTGTGTGAGTGAGTGTGTGTGAATGTTTTCTGTGAGTGTGTGTGAGTGTGTGTGTGTCTGTGTTAGCATGTGAGAGTGTGTATGTCTGTGTTGGTGTGTGTGTGTGCGTGCAAGCATGAGTGTGGGTGTGTGCATGTGTGTATTTGTGTGAGTGTGAATGTGTGTGTGTGAGTGTGAGTGTGTGTGTGAGCGTAAGTGTGTGTGTGTGAATTAAGTATGTGTGTGTGAGTGCGTGTGTGTGTGAGTGCATGTGAGTGACAACGTGTACGTGTGTGTGTGTGTGTGTGTGTGCGCGTTTATGTGTGCCTTTGTGTGTGTGTGTGTGTGTGAATGTTTTCTGTGAGTGTGTGTGTGTGTGTGTGTGTGTGTGTGTGTGTGTGTGTGTGTGTGAGTGTGTGTGTGTCTGTGTTAGCGTGTGAGAGTGTGCATGTCTGTGTTGGTGTGTGTGTGTGTTTGAGTATAAGTGTGTGAGCGTGAGTGAGTGTGTGTGTGTGTGTGTGTGTGTGTGTGTGTTTGTGTGTGTGTATGTGTGTGTGTGAGTGTGTGTGTGTGTGTGACTGTGTGTCTGTGTGGCTTTCAGTGTGAGTGTGTGTGTGTGTGTGTGTGTCTGTGTGTGTGTGTGTGTGTGTGTGAGTGTGTGTGTGTAATTGTGAGTGTGTGTGAGGGTGAGCATGAGTGTGTATGAGTTCATGTTTGAGTGAGTGAGTGTGTGTGAGTGTGAGTGACTGTATGTGAATGCGTGTGTGTGAGAGTGTGTGTGTGAATGTGTGTGTGTGTATGTGTGTATGGGTGTGTGAGAGAGAGTGAGTGTGCATGTGTGGGTGTTCGTGTGAGTGTGTATCTGTGTTTGTGAGTGCGAGTGACTGTGTGTTTGAGTGTGTGTGTGCGTGTGCATGAGTGTGAGTGTGTGTGAATGTGTGGGTGTGTCAGTGTTGAGTGTGTGTGTGTTTGTGAGTGTGTGTGTGTGTATGTGTATGTTTGTGAGTGTGTGTTTGTGTGTCAGTGTGTATGTGTGTGTGAGTTTATGCGTGTATGAATGTGAATGTGTGTGTGTGTGTGTGTGTGTGTGTGAGTCAATGTTTGAATGTGTGTATGTCTTTGTGAGTGTGTGTAAGTGTGTGTGTGTCTCTGTGTGAGAGTGTGAGTGCATGTGTGTGTGAGAATGTGTGCATGTTTGTGTGCGTGAGTGTGTGTGTGCGTGTTTTCTGTGAGTGTGTGATTATGAGTTTGAGTGTGTGTGTGTGGGGGGGGCAGTCTGTGTGAGTGAGTGTGTGTGTGTGAGTGTAAGTGAGAGTGAGAGTGTGAGTGTCTGTGTGACTTTCTGTGTCTATGTGTTTGTGTGTGTGTGTGTGTGTGTGTGTTTGTATGTGTGTTTGTGTGTGAGTGTTTGTATGTGTGTTTGCATGTGAGAGTGTGAGATTGTGTGTGAGTTTGAGAGTGTGAGTGTGTACAAGGGTGAGTGTGAGTGTGTGCATGTGTGTGTGAGTGTGTGTGTGAGAGTGTAAGTGTGTGTGTGTCTTGTGTATGTGTGTGAGTGTGTGTGTGAGTGCATGTGAGTGATGGCGTATAAGTGAGTGTGTGAATGTTTTCCGTGTGTGAGTGTGTGCATGTCTGTGTTAGTGTGTGAGTGTGTGTATGTCTGTGTGTGTGTGTGTGTGTGTGTGTGTGTGTGTGCGCGCGCGCACCTGTGTATCTGTGTGAGTGATTGAGTGTGTGTGAGCGTGAGTTGAGTGTGTGTCTGTGTGACTTTCAGTGTGAGTGTGTTGTGTGTGAGTGTTTGTGTGTGTGTCTGTCAGAGTGTGAGTGAGTTTGAGTGTTGGCGAGTATGTGTGTGTGCGTGAGTGTGTGTGAGTGTGGGTGGGTGCACATGTTTGTGTGAGTATGTGTGTGTGTGTGTGTGTGTGTGTGTGTGTGTGTGTGTGTCTGAGTGTGTGTGTGTGTGTGAGAGAGAGAGATTTTGAGTGTGTGTGCAAGTTTGAGAATTTCAGTTTGTGCATGTATGCACATATGTGTGAGAGCGCGAGTGTATGTGCACGTGTGTAGATGTGTGTATGTGTGTTAGTGTGTGATTTTGAGAAGGCGAGTGTGTGCATGTTTGTGTGTGTGTGTGTGTGTGTGTGTGTGTGTGTTGGTGCGTGTATACCAGTGTATGAGTATGTGGCCGTGTTTGTGAGTGTGAGCGTGTGAGTACGAGTGTGTGTGAGTTAGTATTTCTATGTGTGTGTATGTGTGTGTGCCTGTCTGACTGTGTGTGAGTGTGTGTGAGCGTAAGTGAGTGTGAGTGAGTGTGGATGTCTGTGTGACTTTCTGTGTTTGTGTGTGAGAGTGTGTGTGCGTGTGAGTGTGAGAGTGTGCGAGGATAACTGTGAGTGTGTGCATGTGTGTGTGAGAGTGTGTGTGTGTGAATGTAAGTGTGTGTGTGTGTGTGTGTGTGCATGTGAGTGGTTGCATGTGAGTGACAATGTGTACATCTGTGTGTGTGTGTTTATGTGTGTGAGTGTGTGTGTGTATCTGTGTGAGTGAGTGTGTGTGAATATTTTCTGTGAGTGTGTGTGTGTGCGTGTCTGTGTTGGTCTGTGTGCATGTCTGTGTGTGTGTGTGTGTGTGTGTGTGTGTGTGTGTGTGTGTGTGTCTGTGTGTGTCTGTGTGTCAGTGTGTACCTGTGTGAGTGAGTGAGTGTGTGTGATCATGAGTGAGTGTGTGTGTGTGTCTGTGTGACTTTCAGTGTGTGTGTTTGTCTGTGTGTGTTAGTGTGTGTGAGTGTATGTGTGTGTGTGTAATTGTGAGTGTGTGCGAGGGTGAGCATGAGTGTGTGTGTGAGTTTGTGAGTGTGAGTGCATGCAAGGGTGAATGTGAGTGTGAGTGTGTGCATGTGTGTGTGTGAGAGTGTAAGTGTGTGTGAATGTGTGTGTGTGTGCATGAGTATATGCGAGTGACAATGTGTACGTGTGTGTGCGTGTGTGTGAATGTTTTCTGTGAGTGGGTGTGTGTGTGTGATTGTGTGAGTGTCTGTGTTAGTGTGTGTGTGTGTGTGCGTGTCCATGTGAGTGAGTGTATGTGTGAGTGTAAGTGTGTGTGTGAGTGCATGTGAGTGCATGTGTATGAGTGTGTGTGTGTGTGAGTGAATGTGTGTGAATGTTTTCTGTGAGTGTGTGTGTGTGTGTCTGTGTGAGTAAGTGTGTGTGAATGTTTTCTGTGAGTGTGCGTGCGTGTCTGTGTGTGTATGTGTATGTTTGTGAGTGTGTGTTTGTGTGTCAGTGTGTATGTGTGTGTGAGTTTATGCGTGTATGAATGTGAATGTGTGTGTGTGTGTGTGTGTGTGTGTGTGTGAGTCAATGTTTGAATGTGTGTGTGTCTTTGTGAGTGTGTGTAAGTGTGTGTGTGTCTCTGTGTGAGAGTGTGAGTGCATGTGTGTGTGAGAATGTATGCATGTGTGTGTTTGTGTGTGTGTGTCTGTGTGTCTGTGTGACTGAGTGTTTTCTGTGAGTATGTGATTGTGAGTTTGAGTGTGTGTGTATGTGTGTTTATGTGTGTATGAGTGTGTGTGTGTGTGTCTGTGTAAGTGAGTGTGTGTGAATGCTTTCTGTGAGTGTGTGTGTGTGTGCATGTCTGTGTTAGTGTGTGAGTGTGTGCGTGTCTGTGTTAGTGTGTGTGAATGTGTGTCTGTGTGATTTTCAGTGTGAGTATGTTTGTGCGTTTATGTTAGTGTGTGTGTCTGTGAGTGTACGTGTGTTTGTGTGTGTGAGTGTGGGTGTGTGCACGTGTGTGTGTGTGTGTGTGTATGTGTGTGTGTGCAAGCATGAGTGTGGGTGTGTGCATGTGTGTGAGTGTGAATGTGTGCGTGTGAGTGTGTGTGTGAGTGTAAGCGTGTGTGTGTGAATGTAAGTGTGTGTGTGTGAGTGCATGTGAGTGACAACGTGTACATGTGTGTGTGTGCATATTTATGTGTGCCTTTATGTGTGTGAGTGAGTGTGTGTGAATGTTTTCTGTGAGTGTGTGTGTGTGTGTGAGTGTGTGTGTGTCTGTGTTAGCATGTGAGAGTGTGTATGTCTGTGTTGGTGTGTGTGTGTGTGCGTGCAAGCATGAGTGTGGGTGTGTGCATGTGTGTATTTGTGTGAGTGTGAATGTGTGTGTGTGAGTGTGAGTGTGTGTGTGAGCGTAAGTGTGTGTGTGTGAATTAAGTATGTGTGTGTGAGTGCGTGTGTGTGTGAGTGCATGTGAGTGACAACGTGTACGTGTGTGTGTGTGTGTGTGTGTGTGCGCGCGTTTATGTGTGCCTTTGTGTGTGTGTGTGTGTGTGAATGTTTTCTGTGAGTGTGTGTGTGTGTGTGTGTGTGTGTGAGTGTGTGTGTGTCTGTGTTAGCGTGTGAGAGTGTGCATGTCTGTGTTGGTGTGTGTGTGTGTTTGAGTATAAGTGTGTGAGTGACTCTGTGTGAGCGTGAGTGAGTGTGTGTGTGTTTGTGTGTGTGTATGTGTGTGTGTGAGTGTGTGTGTGTGTGTGTCTGTGTGTCTGTGTGGCTTTCAGTGTGAGTGTGTGTGTGTGTGTGTGTGTGTGTCTGTGTGTGTGTGTGTGTGTGTGAGTGTGTGTGTGTAATTGTGAGTGTGTGTGAGGGTGAGCATGAGTGTGTGTGAGTTCATGTTTGAGTGAGTGAGTGTGTGTGTGAGTGTGTGAGTGTGAGTGACTGTATGTGAATGCGTGTGTGTGAGAGTGTGTGTGTGAATGTGTGTGTGTGTATGTGTGTATGGGTGTGTGAGAGAGAGTGAGTGTGCATGTGTGGGTGTTCGTGTGAGTGTGTATCTGTGTTTGTG